>NW_007728533.1:72983-78489 GCF_000696425.1 Galeopterus variegatus | reverse complement strand
CATACCTCAGGTCCCTGGGCGGGCCCCAAGGTGCTGGCCCTGAGGTGCTGGTGCAGTGTGCCTGGCTTTGGGGGGGGGCCCGGTCCCCTTATCCATGCCTCAGTTCCCCAGGTGGGCCCCAAGGTGCTGGCAGTGTGCCTGGTTATGGGAGGGGGGTCCAGTCCCTGGCTCCATACCTTGGGTCCCTGGGTGGCCTGCTTGGTTGTGAGAGGGGTGTCCATCCCCAGCTCCATGCCTCAAGTCCCAGGCAGACCTAAGGCACTGGCAGTGTTTCTGAGCTGGAACTAATTTTTTGTTTTTTTTTTTTTTTTTTTTGTCTTTTTCCGTGTCCGGCAACGGATCGCAACCCTCAGTGTTGCCCCCGTACCGGACCGGGGACCGGCAACGGGATCGCAACCCTCGGTGTTGCCCCCGCGCCTCGCTCAGCCAGTGAGCGGGAACCGGTCTGTATGTGGGATCCGAACCCTCGGGCGGGAGCGCCGCCGCGCTTCCCAAGCGGCGCACTATCCAGTGCGCCACCGGGCCGGCCCATGTTTTATATATATTACATAGATATTAAACAGATGGTACAGTGAAAATTTGATATTCATTTGTTAATGGAATTTGGATTCACACCTTGCACTATGTTTAAAAATTACCTCAAAGTGGATCAAAGGCCTATGTTTTAAAAATAATGTTATAAAACTTCTGAAGAAGACAGAGGATATCGTGACCTTGAGTGAGGCACTGCTTAGAACAACACTGAAACCATGAAACATTAAAAAAAGTTTGGCAGGGCCAGTCCCGTGGCTCACTCTGGAGAGTGTGGCGCTGGTAGTGCTGAAGCCCTGAGTTCTGATGCTATATAGGGATGACTGGTGCACTCACTGGCTGAGCATGGTGCAGACAACACCTTGCTGGGGGTTGCAATCCCCTTAACAGCCAAAAAAAAAAAAAGTTTGGCAAATAAATTGGCCTTTCCTAAAATTAGGATCATCTGCTCTTCACATGATACTATTAAGATAAAAAAAGACAAGCCAAAGACCAGGGGGACCTTACAGAGGAGTTGGAGTGGGGGCAGAGCCAAGAACCAAGCCCCTTCCAGGAGTGCTCCCGTCTTCTCTGTCGGCTGGCACGGATTTGGAATGTCCACGGCCAGGGGACCATCCTTGTCATGGCTCGTGGAGTGCAGACAGTGCCCCCGAGCTCCAAACACCTAAGGAAGTTGCTCTGCCATCTGCATTTCTCTTTTAGTAGATGGGACCTGGGGTTGCCCTCTCATGTGGAAACGGCCCTGTTTAGGAGGGGTTTGTTGGGAAGCTCAAGGACATCTGTGAAGTGAGAGCGATTTGATACCTCTTTGCTTTGGTTCTGTGTAGCTCTAGAAGAACTTGTATCTTAGATCATGTTACTGTCAAAAAATATACCCTAATATCTCTCTAGAGATGAAAAGATTGCATGTCGTGGTGTCAGATAAACACTGTTTCTTTACAGTCTGCCAAAAGGCTTAATTTTATTCTGAACTCATGTTTACCGAGGTTCTGAGAGTGAGCGGTAGCATCCCTGTCCTCCCAGCCCTGGGCGTAAGTCTGGGGTAGCCTCCTCCTGTGGTGTACTGGCAACCACATCAGTCTCGCTGGCTTGTGTCTTTTGGGGCAGATCTGTCTTCACTCCCACCCTTGTGTTGATTGGGTAAGAAGATAGCAGTCTCCTGGCATGACCTTGATGTTAAAATTAATTAGACTTGGGAGAAGTTATTTGGGGAAATATATTTGCAGCTTGGCCTCTGCCCCGATGTCTGTGTGGATCTCAGCCCCCAGGTCCATTTAACAGTGGCTGGAATGTTCTGATTGTGTGCCACAATGTGACCCTGATGCAGACCACCTGGAGTTGGCATCAAGCTCCACAAGTTAAGGGCTCAGTCCTCCTCAAGAGTGCCCTCACTTCAGACGCCAGCCACACATCAGTGATCCCCAGGCCACCTGCCCTTCTGACCAACTGGCCATTAATTCATCAGTGTCCATGATCCTCAGATTCCATAATTCATTAGAATGTCTTACAGAACTCAAGAAAGCACTGTACTTCTCATTGCAGTTATATTATAAAGGGTACAGGTCAGGAGGTCCAGCCAAATGAAGAGATGTGTGCAACAAAGTCTGGAAGGTGTCCCTGAGGAGTCAGGCTGCATCACCCTCCCTCCAAGTCAGTGTGTTTGCCAACTAGGAAGCTTCCGTTGGTGTTCATTACATAGGCATGAGTGAATCACAGGCTGCCTGATAGAGTGCACCGGCTTCCCTCTCCTTCCCTCGCCTTGCAGCCTGTCTGGCCCTGCTTGGTCTTTTGGGTGACCAGTCCCATCCGGGAGCTATCTAGGGCCCACCAGGAATTGCTCATTAGCATAACAAAGACGCTGCAGGGATTGAGAGTCTCTCTCCCAGGAACCAGAGACAAAGGCAGGTCAAATTCTTTGTTATACAAGGAGGAGCTTCCTGACATTTGGTGTATGTTGGCCCCTGAAATCATTGCAGAGTGGCACACCTCCCGTGTGTTAAATCACAAGCACACCTCTAAGAAGCCAGAGTCGCTGGCTCTCATTTACCTGCTGCGCGCTGCGGAAAGGGAGGAAGCACCTCCTCCGCCTGGGGAGGGGTTGGCCCTCTGGTCTCTCCAGTCACCGGTGGGATTGCAGGGTTCTGGGTCTCGGCTCCTTATCCTACCCACCCTAGGCACAAGCACGGCCTGTGATCCTCTGGCTGGTGGGTGCGGTGGGGCCACTTCTGTTTGGGACCTGGCTTTTCCCAGCTGTTAACGTAAACCAAACCCTGCAGATGAGGAGGATAGGTGAGCTCAGAGCGGGGGGCTTCTGAGCTGCAGAGAGGCCCTGAGTTCCTGTCAGTTGGCTCTTGCTTTTGTTCTTTTTTATCCTTTTAACTGATGAGAGAATTGTAATCTTCCCCCAAATCAAAGCCTATGCGTGCCTTGGCCAGCAAAAGCGGGATGGATCCATGTCTGTTCTCACTTCGTGCAGGGGTTTTAAAGGTTTTCTCTGTCAGGTATCTAAGTGTGAGCAATTATGTCTACTCTTTGGGCAAATAAATCTAAGTAGTGTCTGGTCCTGCATAAACAGTGTGTTTTTTTTTTCTATGCCAAGTCAATGGGATGCATGTTTTTTTCCTTTTTAGCATAAATCCTGGGACACAATGTGTTTGCATAATTTATTTTTGTTTTTAATCAAAAAGACAAGATGTTTCAGCAGAATTTTCAGTCTATAGATCTGCTGTTTAAAGTGCTGAGAAGAGTGTTCGACAAATATTGTGGTGATTTCTCCTGCTTCCCAATATGACAAGTGTCTTCCTGGTGACCTTACAACAGTCACATTGCCCTGCCCTGCCACACACAGGTTTTATGAAAAACATCATTTTAGCCTGAAAGATGACGATAATTGCATCTGCCTGCTGGTTCATTATAGGTACACTCTTATTTCCAGTGAAATGGGAATTTCAAATTCAGAATTATTGCTAACCAAATTACCTTTATCAGTGAAAGAGCATCTGCTCACAATTACTTATAAAATAGGAAAAATGAATCTTTTCAGCATATACATTTATAGCTCTGAGGTATATAAATTGAAAGTGCGCCTAGAGTTTAGGAGTTCATTTTTCATCATGTTCAGAACAGGAGGCGCCTTGCCGGAAGTTCATTATGCACGTGGAAGGTGATTGGAGAGCCGAGCTGGTTGCTTTATCACTCATTACCACTCTAGAAGCCACATCGTCAGGGAGAAATGGCCACTTCTACATGGAAAAGGAAGCTCTCCAGTTTGTTCCAGAGTGCATTTCCCATTGGCCTCAGAATCAAGCTGCTTTAGCCAGCTTGTGTGTGGGGTCATCCATCAGGGCGCTCGCTGTGAGGCACCACACTGAGTTCATGAGTCATCACAGATGACACCACCAGATGGGTGTCAATTTTGCCGTTTTAGATACCTTCAGGAGTTCAAGGTCCTGCATCGGGCAGAAGGGAAGCCAAGCACTCAGCACACTCATGCTTGGTAATTCTAATGAGATAGGCAACTTTGAGGCTCCGGGCTGTCTCTCCTTCAAGTAGCCAAGCTCCCAGGGAGCAGAAAGCAGGCCTTGTCCTCTCTGTGGCTTTGCGTTTAGAGGCAGCCCTGAATGTGGAGGGACTCTGATAAGTCTTCCCTGAGGGAATTGAAGAATGAGGAGCCTTGCATTGTGGCAGGAATCTGCCTGTGTCCTTGTGGAGTTCATGCTGTGCCGGGCTTTCAGGTCATTCACTGTGGCCTGGTGCTCATGTGGGTACCAGGTTTTGCTCTGCAGAGGATGGCTGGCTGGCTGTGCCCAGGTGCCGGTACCCAGAGACACAAGGGTGGGTCTGTGCATTGATCTGGCAGTGAAGTGTCATTTCAAGGACATGGGGGGCGACAGCCCTGGGTCCCATGTTGATCTGCTGCTGCCCCGTATGCACCTTTGGACAGGTTGCCTCACCTCACAGGCAAGGGGCAAGGATGCCCTAGGGTCAGGGTGCGAGGTGCATGGCTCCCTTTGGGAGTGGCCAGAGAGAACTTGGTGCATGGTGATGGCCATTACAGTTGGGCTGGATTGGGCTTATCCTGACCAAGTTGGTAGCATGTGTGAAGGGGCTCTGCAGGAAGGCAGGAGGGGTTAATTTTTACTCTGTTTAGTAAGTTTAATTTTGTAAACTTATTTCTTGCCAGTTTGCTTTAGACAGGTGTAGCCTGCCTCCCAGGCACATCCTAGCGTTTGTTTTCCAGTTCATAGCATGACAGCACTGTCCTCAGGGGGGCTGCTGGCACTGCAGGAAGATCATGGATTGGTGGGAGGCTGTGGCCCTTCTGCTGTGACTTTGCAGGCTTGTAACTGCCTTCCCTGTCTGCATCTCTCCTGAGAGAGGCTGGCTTCAGTACCAGACTGTTCATTTACTACATGTGCACCCAGTACCATCACCGCCATGGCCTGGCTTGGCACCGGCCTCTGAACACCAACAAGGTCACTGCCCTCGAGGAGGTCACAGCCCGGAGACCACTGGCAGTCTCACTCACTTCCATTCCTGTGCAGGCCAGGACTTGGGCCCCTGAGCGCCTGGTTAATGGCCTTCATGGTAAACAGGCTTGATGACTCCTCAGCTGACAAACTGCTATGTCAGCTTGTTGAACGAGAGGAAAGGAGTGGATGTGAACAGATGTCACTGAGAGGTCTGGAACCCTGTTAACAACCCGCAGTCATGAAACGTGGAGTTGGCCCTTCTATCCTGATGATTAAAATGTGGCTGTCCTGCTGCCTTTGACGCAATGGGTTCCATGTGGCAGCCCTGGGAGGTGTTCTGAGGAGGGGCCGTGCAGGGCAGGTGGCTGTGTGGGCTGGCGCGGCGCTATAACTTAAAAGGCTTCTGGCTGCTAGGCCCGGTGGCGCACTGCTACAGTGTGCTGCTTGGGAAGCGTGGCGGCGCTCCCGCCGAGGGTTCGGATCCCACATACAGACCGGTTCCC
>NW_007728533.1:69756-71983 GCF_000696425.1 Galeopterus variegatus | reverse complement strand
CAAAAAAAAAAAAAAAAAAAAAAAAAAAGGCTTCTGGCTGCTGACTTCTGCAGTGCTAATCTCTGTCAAAGAGCTTCACTCCACGCAAGGAAGGAGTGGGCCCTGGCTGCCACCTGGATGTCCGCATATAGCCACAGGTTGGGAGTGACCAGGGTGCCACATGCTGGGGCCAGCACTTGTCCTGGGGAGGGCTCTTTTTCCGATGCCAGTCCAGTGCTGCCCTGCCTGGTCTCGTTCCCTCCTCAGGCACTCTGTTTTAGGAGTGATTTTCTCTCCAGAACTGTCTCCATCATTCCATATACCCTTCCCCAAGCAAACAACTGCGTGTTCACGGAAGCTCATTTCTCTCTTTTCTGTGTCAAGTAGCCTTGTTCAGTAAATCCAGTCATTTTCTAAACTGCTGGCTTTCAAGTGTTTATCAGACTTGAATTTCACATTGACCAGAGTGCCTGTGTCAGTGTGCTGGGCCACAGCAGGGCCTGACCATCAGTTCTGGTGGGCTTCTGCCTTTGGGGAATGGGCCACAGTCAGGCTTGGGTGGAGGAGCCACCTCAGGGGCCATTGGAACTTTCTATCAGGATAGTTTCAGGTTAGAAATAATTCTTTAAATTCTTTATAAAGAACATGGTGTGCCATTGTATTGCTGAAAAAAAAAATCCTCTGTTTTGCTATGTTGAGAAATAGAAGTAGAGGAGGACCGACAAAGTGGGGGTTCATTCCACTTTTCAGTTACGAGTTTGCTCACTGCATTCATTCATTCACTCAGTCATCTGACAAACACTAGGCATCTCGTGTGCACTGGGGTCTAGAGAAACAAAGGTGACTCAGATGTGGTACCCACCTCTGACCATCTCACATCCTAATGGTAGACACAGACCCTAAGCAGTTAAGCCTGCTACACTGCGACCGATGCTTTAATAGAGGTGTTTGTAGAACCAAGAAGAAGGAAGGGCCAGCAGCTTGGGGAGTTTCAGAAAGCTGTCTCGATCTTCTGATTTGTGTGCTGGACAGGGATGGGGTGCCCAGGTAGCAGGCTGTAGCATGAGGGACCTGGAGCTTGGAAGAGCAAGCACAGTTTGGCAGTGTGGGCATTGGTCACCTGGTGCCACCTGAGGAGACATGGTGTTGATTTGGGAGGTTGTGCAGGAAGGCTAAGGAGACAGGGGCTCTGGGTGCTACTCTGAGGCATTCCAGCTTTTTTTTTTTTTTTTTGTCTTTTGGTCTTTTTCCGTGTCCGGCAACGGATCGCAACCCTCAGTGTTGCCCCCGCGCCTCGCTCAGCCAGTGAGCGGGAACCGGTCTGTATGTGGGATCCGAACCCTCGGGCGGGAGCGCCGCCGCGCTTCCCAAGCGGCGCACTATCCAGCGTGCCACCGGGCTGGCCCCATTCCAGCTTTTTTTGTGGGCCAGTGTTTCTCAAACTGTTGGCTGTTTATGGGGTTCCTCAGACATCTGGTGATGAGACAACCTCATGGCGTTAAATACCACCGAGCTGAAAGGCTAGGGAGGCAGAGAGAGTGTCACCCCTGCTGTTCTCCTCAGTTCTGTATGGACAGGTACGCGATGAAATTCTCCTGAAGCTGCTGTGCCTGATGGAGGCCCCAAGTAGTCCCACGTTGTTTACTCTGGTTACTCCCTGGCCTGCCCTCCACTTAGAGCAAGTGGTAACTGTTTTTTGGTAGTGAAGTTCATTTTATTTAAAAAATAAATGTATTTAATAAAGCATAGGTTGATTAGAAGAAAACTATCAAGTAAACAACAGTGCTGGCACCTTCTCTGGCTGCACACACCAGGCCTTTTCTCCATGTGGTGCTCTTGGAACTAGGATGTCCTGTGTGTAAGGCTTGGCTGCTTCCTTCCTCTATCTCTAGGACCCTGTGTGAGCTCTGTGTCCTTTGTAATTTGCCCCTGGGAGGAGCTCCCAGCACAGGTGTGTGGATAGCAGGTAAGAACCTTCTGGAGAGATTCTCAGATCCTACCTCAAAGATTCTGATTAAGTTGAGATGAGCTTGAGAATCTATATTGTAACAGCTGCCGAGACGATGATGAGGAAGAGGAGGAGGATGAAGGTGATGATGATGATGATGTGATGAAGATGATGGTGATGATGGTGATGAAGGTGATGATGGTGATGGTATTGATGGTGATGACAGTGGTGATGGTGATGAAGGTGGTGATGGTGTTGATAGTGATGGTGATGATGACAGTGGTGATGGTGATGAAGGTG
>NW_007728533.1:66616-68826 GCF_000696425.1 Galeopterus variegatus | reverse complement strand
GATGATAAAGGTGATGATGGTGATGATGGCGATGGTGTTGATGGTGATGATGATGGTGATGGTAGTGGTGATGGTGATGATGATGGTGATGAAGGTGATGTTGGTGATGAAGGTGATGTTGGTGATGAAGGTGATGGTGAAGATAATGATGGTGATGAAGAAGATGGTGATAATGGTGATGACATTGCCCGGCCCTATTTGGGAACACCCGAGGTCACTGCCAGTGCCCTCTGCATCTTGGCATCAGGCCCACCCACCCCCTGAGCTGGCCTCACTCTTTCCTTATCCCCCAGCCATCTCTGGGGCCTGGCTCCTCAAATGTTCTTCTCAGAAATGCTCCAAGGCAGGGGAGACGAGCCCTGGCCTGCAGGCTGGGGGCTTTGGAAGATGGAACTCAAAGAGGCCCAGTACAAAGAAAAAATTTCACTGAAATCTTAGGTTTTATCCTAAAAATTAATGATGATAATTGACTTTGTGCCAGTGTGTGTGTATGTATGTATGTATGAATGACATTTCACATTTCAGTTACTCAGGGTCATTGTGTGTGTGTGTGTGTGTGTGTGTGTGTGTGTGTGTATGTATGTATGTATGAATGACATTTCACATTTCAGTTACTCAGGGTCATTGNGTGTGTGTGTATGTATGTATGTATGAATGACATTTCACATTTCAGTTACTCAGGGTCATTGTCCTTACAGCCCTAATGTGGCCCTGCTTGCTTCCTGCTGACTCTAGTCCTTATACCACCGGGTTCCTTGATTGATACCAAGTGCCAGTATCTCTACCCAAGTGCTCTGCTTCTTCAGCCTTCATGAGGACAAGAGGAGACAAATGGGATTTGCTAATGTAGAAGTATGAAGTCTGCTGACTGTGTTTGCAGGGGTGCGTGCCAGATCTCTTGATAAAGCAAAATCAAAGACAATAAATGCCCTGTTGTAGGAGCTGAGCAGGAGCTGAGCATCTGGGTGAGCGGACACCAGCTGGAGGGACTCCTGTGTTGGCTGTTTCACTTCCTGGGCCCTTGATCCCTCCTGCTGCTTGGGCCGGCATGATGGCCTTGAACCTGCCCTCTGCTAGGTCCGGAGCCTTCGGTCCCTAGGTTTGTTCCTGCAGAGGCAGCAGATGGTGGAGGGTGGGCGTGGACTTCTGGGCTCCCACCCACCACCTGGTGCAGGCAGTCTGCTTCACAGCTTTCCTGTGGGGCCTCAGACAAAGCAGTCTCAGCCTCCCTGGTACCTTGGGGCCCAGAAAGGAGGCCTTTGCTGTTCTTATCAGCCCAGGTCTGCCATTAGTTACTGTCTTGCTTGAACCGATCCTGCGTTGCTGCATCTATGCCACAGCATTAACCAGGGCTGCGTCCCCCCATACCCAGCCCCACAGGTGTCCTGCCTCATGTTGGTTCTGGTCAGCTGAGGACAGTGGTGGTTTGGGGTGGAGGCAGCAGTGAGAGCAGAGACACTGAAGGAACTGACTACTTCATGGAGAGCAGAGCTGCCTGGCTTCTCCAGAGCTTCCCTGCAAACCAGCCTTGCTTCCTGTAGGCAAGAGTGGCACCCAGGATAGTGGCCTTGAGGCCCAGCCAGGCTCCTGTGTGTTTTTGCAGAGCTGCCATGCTGTAAGAGGCGGGACAGTGGGTCTCAGCATGGGTCCTCCCACCCCTCCATTTCCCCTACTTCTCATTTCGGTGCTTAGGAAATCCTTGTTTCTGAAATACAGTAAATTATTATTTGTGTACTTGCCACTTCTGGAACTTTCTTTTGGAGAGTGGGAAGCCCTGTAAAGTTTTTTCAGGGTCACTTCTCAGGGCAGGCCAGTGAGGAAGGCAAGCGTGGAGAGAAGGAGAAAGTAACTCAGAACATAGGATTAAAGAAGGAAGTGTGCAGAAAGAGGGGCCTGATTAACAAAATTCAGTATGGGAAGTCCTGATTCACAGTCTAGGTCAATTAGGCAAGAATTACTTGTTTTTGTAAATAGCACCCATCCTTCCCAGGCCCTTCAGGGTGGAGGTACATGGTGGAATGCTGGAGGATGAGAGCCTGGTCACCACGATCACCAGAAGCTCTGTCTCCTGGAAGGACACCTTCTTCTGCAGGCATTGGCAGCTCAGTGCGGGGACTGAGGCAGGGGACGCACGGATCTCAGGCCTAGACTGTTGAGTTTCCCCTCACAGTCTGATGAGAAGGCAGGACGGTGTGGCTGGCCTGGCTCTC
>NW_007728533.1:63390-65415 GCF_000696425.1 Galeopterus variegatus | reverse complement strand
GAATTTCATTCCGACGGTGGTGACAGTGTCCCCGGTGCTTGCTGGCAATTTACATTTTGAGCAGCATCCTCAGAATGTGATGAGTAATACTCGTAGTTCTGCTGTAAGTTTGAGCTACTTCTGCCAAAAAATTTCACACTCAGGACTCACACACTCTCTATGTTTTGAGTTGCTTATAATCAAGATTTAAAAAAAAATCACAGATTCAGTGCAATATGAAATTTTCTACTGTCGACCAATTTTGATGAGCTTCATTTCTTCAGGAGATTGAGTTTTCTGGAACAAGCCACCTCTCTTCCCTCGAGTGTCCCATTGCTTATTCTAGCACCTTTTCATTGTGTTCAAGATGTTTGTAAAGCCCAGGCCGTGCTGTGGGGTCCAGTGCCAGCCTTTAGTCATGGACTGCAAACAGCAGGCACGTTATGCGGGTTAGGACTTACGTCCCTACGGAGTGCTAAAGAAAGAAGCTACGACTGGTTTTCATCTTTGCACTTCAAGAAGACTTTTTACTGCATTGAGCATGGCCCTCATGGGCTGCAAGTTTCGTCCCTACGGAGTGCTAAAGAAAGAAGCTACGACTGGTTTTCATCTTTGCACTTCAAGAAGGCTTTTTACTGCATTGAGCATGGCCCTCATGGGCTGCAAGTTTGGGCTTCAGGAAGGGGGCAGCTGCCTTTAGAGATTAGTACGGGTGGTGGAGGAGGCTCCAGAAAAGCAGATCCAGGGCAGCAGACTTTTTCGTAAGGCAGATTAAGTCCCAGGCAATGGATTGGGCTTCAGCATTGGAGCCTTGTGTGTGGATGTCCAGGAAGATGGTGGTGGGAGGTGGGGACCCTGGAGCAGCCCGAGAGGGCCTTGGGGGTCTTTCTGATGAGCTCCTTTCACAGGACATTGGTCTGGATGTCTTCTTCCCCCAGGATAGGGTGCCTGCTGGGCCTCCACCTCGGGCCTTTTATTCTGAGCTTGTTTTCACATGAATTGTCTAGAAGAATAACTCAAAGCTTTGTTGCTGACACTGGCTGTGGGTCAGTGCGCCCCACTGTGGCGGGTGGGTGTTTTGTGGCTCCAAAGTTCTGTGTTTGGACTTCTTTTTTGAAGCTTGTAGTCTAATGATGTTCACTAAAGAAATTGTCGTCATCCGAATCCCCACTTTGGTTTTGCTTTCCTAAATCTGGCAGCTACAGAGTTTCTGGCCAGTAACATTTGCTGGGACATAAAGCCTTACCTTGGGCTATTTGGGTAAAGTAGCTATCAGTCTAGTGCTGTTGATCATCGCTCTCTGGCATTATAGGAAACAAAACTTAATATCCCATAAATTGCAAACACTCTCCATTTTTGTGATTGGTTAGGCTGTTCAAGGCCCAGGCCCCCCTCATTGAACACAGAGTTCCTTGTAATACTGTCCTCATTATAGATAAATTAGGTATTAAGTCAATCGCATTTTGAGGAACCAGAAAATGGATTGGCTTGTCCACGGTCCTGCACCACCTCACTAAAACTCCTAATAGGTATTAAAACTTTAAGCACAATTGTGGCATCTTTATTGAGTTAATTTCCCTGAAATTAAATTTTGTCATGAATTGACTCATCTGTACCATGGCCTCATTCTTGAACTGTGACAGCACCCTGGTTATAAACCTTTTCATATCTTAAAAATTGGGGGTATTTCTATTTTGCAGGGCCAAGTAACCATGAAATTGTATTGCATCTTTTGGCAATGAAAATACATAGTAATCATAGGATGGCAATCGGGTGATTACTCTCCCCTAAACTGGGGTGTTTATTAGCCAGGCCATTACAGGTTTCAGAAACTCTTTAACCCCTTACAAGGTAGCTTAAAATACTCTTGGGACATGTGTCAACAAAGAATATTAATAAGCACCTAACCTGTCCCAGGCCCCAAACTAGATAGTGGTACAAAAATAAATAAGGTGCATTATCACAGCATGAAAAAATCCACTGAAGAAGCACACACAATTCAGAATAGGCCAAACAAAAGAGAGAGGGTTGTTCCTAGGGGCATTG
>NW_007728533.1:3682-62719 GCF_000696425.1 Galeopterus variegatus | reverse complement strand
TGGGGAGATGCTGGGTGGGGCAGGCGGTCCCAACCCAGGAGAGCCTCAGCCTGTGAGAGCCAGTTTCAGGGTTCCCTGTAATACTTGAATGCCAGCTTTGCCTTTTGCCCCCTATCCCTGGACTGTAGAAGGGACATGTCCCACCCTCCACGACTGTACCCCCACATGGCTCTTTATTACCTTGAATGAGGACGAAACCTGTGGGCTTGTTTCTTCTGTGGTTGGGCTGCAGCTGGAAAGTTAATTTGTTCCTGCTTTCATCCCTTCCCAAATTCAGTGTCATCACTGATTCAGCCAGGCTTTCTCTCATTTCATTTATTTCTCCCTGATCCTCACTACCCTGCTCCATAGGCCTGTTCTCTAACATGTGGGACATATGGGCACATGTTGTTAAGTAGGCATGTTGGGCTTTGTTTTAGAGTGAGTGAGTAGGAGCAGGTGCAGTGCCAACAGGAGCATGGTCCAGGGGGTGCTGCAGCTCTCACAGGGGGGCACATACTCTGTTTTGTACAGTGGAATGAGGAGCTGGGCCTGCTCCCTCTGGGTCTGAGAACACAGTGCTGATGCTGGCAGCCCTTTTGGCCTGGAAGGGACGTTGCTGTCCCATGCTGGTGATGGGCTAAGAGCAGCTCGGGCAGCCTCGGTGAGGGACCCTCAGGTACTATATTAATCTGTTTCTGTTGCTTATAACAAAATACATGGAACTGGGTACTTTGTAAGAAAACAAAATTTATTGCTTACAGTTTCTAAGGCTGGGAAGTCCAAAGTCCATCTGGTGGTGGTGACAGTGACCCCGGGGTTTTACATTGCAAGGTGGTGGAAGCAAAGTTAGCAGAGAGAGAGCCTCTTTGTGCTCTCCTTTTAAAGCCCTCAGAACCACACCCTTGACCACCATTTTTAACCCGTTCACTACTGCATGGTCCTACAATCGAATCACCTCTTCAAGGCCCCACCTTTCAATTACCATAATAGGATTTCCCACCCTCTTAATAGTCACAGTGGGGGCTAAGTTTCTAATACGTAAAACTTGGGGCACACAATTCAAGCGTCAGTGAGTTTTGGGGGGACATAATTAAATCCACTACAGGTACCTTCATCTCAGTTTCCCCTCTGCTCTCATCACAGCCTCAGCTCCTAGGTGCTGGCTTGGAGCTGTTCTCTCTTCCCTGCGTGGGGCGACCACATTGGTGGGAGTGAGGGGGCCACAGGCTCCGCCACTGCTGCGGCCGGGTGGGCTCCAGGTGAACAGAATCTCCTTCTCTGGGAGCTGCTATGTGCTAAGGTCAAAGACACGTGTGAGGGCAGGGATGCCCCAGCAGCCTTTCAGCCTCAGTGTGCCATGTTGCTCTCATATGATCTCCCCTAGCATGGCTCCTCTAGCAGTGTCCCAAGGCCACATGTGTGAGCGTTGTTGTCCCATCTCAGGGCAGGCAGCAGCGATGAGGGGAAGTGTCCTTGTAAGGAGTTGCTCTAAAGTAGGCAGGTCTGGCCACCAGTGCCCTGCAGAAGACATTCGACATTGTGAGAGTGTCTCCCTGATGCAGTCGACATTCACATACGTGCCGCAGCAGCGTCAGATGGAGTCAGTGGGTGTCCGTATGTCCTCTGAGAAATGTGGCCATGACAGGGAGAGAGGAGGACAGAGGAGGGGGAACTGGGAGGAGGGAGGGAGAATCTGCGGGGGAGATCCTGGAGCACCTGAAGCCACAAGGGATCACTGGGCAGCCCAGGGAGGTGCAGGTGCAGAGGTATGGCTTGCAGGGTGCTGGGAGCTTGTGCCCTGCCGTTACCACCAGTTTCCAAAGGGGAATGTAAAAGCCAGGGTCTGAAAAGAGTGATGTCTTTTCTCTAAATCCAAGGGACTTCCTTCGCTGGGGAACAGTGGGGCTGGAATGAGATCTTACAGTCATTTGTGGGTTTTTGGGGAGTGAGCAGCGGTGGGGCAGCTAGTTTGGGCTTGGGGTGTGGTTGTTTGCAGCCTGGTGAACGCCACCCTTTGTGTGAGGTCTTCCTCACTGTCAAGCAGGTGGTCACCCCTGCTGCCAGAGAAGGGTTCCTTGTCCATGTTCTGTGAAATGGGAATGAGTGTCCCTGGTAAGTGAGGGGAATCCTTGGAGGTGGTACATTTCCTAGGACCTACTGATTCTTTCTTTAAGAAAATGAAAAATTCCCTTTTGCCATGTGTGTATGCAAGATGACTTCATTTGGCTTAAGGCATTTATTAAACTCCTTTCTAGTGATGTCCAGAGGCCACTTGAGTTTTAATTATGACACTTGTGCCAACTGTATCCCACAGTGTGTCTTTAATCATCACTCCTCATGCTGCTCTCGCAGCCAGCTGTAAATCAGAGGGATGAAATACAGGGCGGTCTCGCTGGCTGGGGGTCTGGGTGTTTGTGACCACACGCCTCCTCTCGTGAACTCGGGCACACGGGGGGCTGCTGGAGGGAACTGGATTGCCGCAGGTCTGTGTGCGGGACATCTTTATAAGCTTGAGCTCTGAATTGTCCAACTGCGGCCAAATGGATCTGGGTCCTTTAAAGAGAGGATTTATGTGGTTGTTTCACATAAGCCCCCACAGTTCCTTACTCTCTGCATGTCTGGGACTCCAGCAGAACTGAGTTTCTTTCCTGGCTCAGCACTCACCTCTCTGTCTTCGGGGAAGTTGAGTTTGCTGGGCTCGCCTCGTGGGGTTGTTGTGGAGACTGAGTAGAATGTTTCTAATGCAAAGATTGGCAGATGTTGTCTGTAAAGGGCCAGATAGTAAATACCTTAGGCTTGCGGGCCCTGTGGACTCTGTCACAGTCGCTCTGCTGTTCTAGCACAGAAGCAGCTGTGGCCGTGGGTGAGTGGTGCAGTGGGTCCCAGTCAAACTTGTTTACGGAGGAGGCAGCCAGGAGCTGGCTTTGCTCCCCTGTGCAACCTACAGAAGGCGGCTGGCACCTTCCTGCACCAAGCACGGAGGAGGCACTGGGTAGGATCGTCTTCCCACCACCGTTATCAGCTATGTTTTCTAAACCGTCGTGCTGTCCATGTTCTGGGTTTTATTGCCAGGTGATCATTGTTATCCACTTTCTATAGAAAATTAGAACTGGGACCTACCAACCTACTTGCCTTGCCTAAGATCCTCCTCCCTTTAGTGTGGTGCTATGGTGGTTATATATTCTTCTATCGTCCTGCGAGGCACATTGGGCTCCAGGGTGCAACGTAGGACCATGGTGAGAAAAGGCAGGACTCTTAGTTGCTCCAGGCAGTGAATGGCAGAAGCAGGGCTGCACGGTGGGGAATGATCGCTGCGGAGACGGTGAGGAAAGGCAGGACTCGCTGTCACCAGGTACCATGCGGGATTCTACCTGAAGCCAAGATTTTGTCCATGTGTGGAAAACCACCTGTGCTTCCAGACTCGATGTGTACACCTTGTGTCTTGAAGGTGGAGTCAAGAAGGATATGAAGAATTGAAGGTGAATCCTAGGTGTGCTGGGAAGCTTCTAGAATAGCCCTCTGCTTATGTGTGGACTGGACCTAGTGACTCCTTTCCAACTAGAATGTGGTGGCAGTGATGAGACGTCGGTTCTGAGATGCAACTTCTATCTTGCTCACACTGTCATTGGCTTACCTCGAGGGAACCTGCTGCCCCATGGAGAGGCCATGGGGCGAAGTGCTCTCCCAGCTCCTTTAGAAGGCTACTGTCCAGCTAGGGTCCACAGATTCTTCAAACCCATTGTACAGACTGGGTCACCAGACCCCTCACATGCCTGGCTGGGTCACCAGACCCCTCATATGCCTGCTGGGTCACAGACCCCTCACATGCAGGTCTCAAGCTAGGTAATTGGGAAAAGACCCCGGGAGCTGTTGGCAGATGACAGGAGCTCAGTCCTGAGTTTCCTCAGCAGCAGTAGCAGCAGTAGGTTACAGCAGATCCAGGAGTAGCAGCAGCGGTGGCCTCCCAGAGCATCCTGGGGGCCCTGGCAGCAATAGCAACAGCCTCTAGCAGCAGTAGTGGCCTCCCTATGGCTCCCCCAGGGCATCCCCAGGGCAGGGGTCACCATGGATCAGAGCCACTCATCCTTTGTACTTGAGTCTGATAACCCAGGAACACCTGGGTGGAGTCAGACAACCAAAGAACACCTGGGTGCACATGCGCAATTACATTAGACAATAACCAAGGAACACCTGGGTGCACGTTCATATCTATGTCAAATGCTTGGCAACGTTCTGAACATCTGAGGGACCCTGACCATTCGCCTTCAGTTTTCCCTACAGCTGCCTTGGGCCTTCACATGTCCAGGTAGTCCAGGTGAAGTTTCACTCACCCAGCCTGGTGTGGGTGGACAGTGTGCTCTGAGTGCAGCCGCTGCATATCCTCTGTCCATGTGCCCAGATGACAGCCATTGGGGTTCTCTCAAACCTTCTGTGGGGCCACAGCGTTGATTCTGTGTATCAGGTGGTGTTGAAACTGATGGATTGGGTTAATCTAATAAACCTGGAGAAGCAGTTCTCCTTACAACATACTTTTTCATAAGCCCATTAAGATTTGAGGTTGTAAGCTTTTCATGCCTGCCCGCCTACAGGAAGCAAGCATAGATCACTGTCAGCTGGGGACGGATTTGGAAATGAGAGTATTCAGCAGGACTCGGCTTGCTGCTGCTAAGTCTGCAGGGAGGAGCTGGAAGTGCTGGTGTATCCACTACCTCAGAGTGGTAATAAAGTCAGTGTCCTGGAGATTTAGCAGTAGTATTTAAAGAAGTATGTGGAATATGCTTATTGACTCTCAGACTTACTTTCTTCACGTTTCAATTGCATTGGATGTTATGAGAGCTTACTCAGGGCTTGAGGACTGTGGAGGAGATGGTTTCTCCCCACTGCAGCCATGGTGCATTCTAGCATGCTTGGCCAAGTGTGTGAGGACCCAGAGGCTGGTCCAGGTGCATCCTGGGAAAAACCGACTCTGCAGGTGGGGGCTCAGGACCCCTGTCAGCTTCCATGCAGTCCTTGAAACAGGGCAGTCTCTCCTTACTTTGTTATTTCTGCAGAGTTATTTGGTGAGTGATTATAAACTGCAGCTGCCTAGCAACAGGCTGGACAGGGCAGCTCCTTGCTGTGGCCATTCAGACGCTCTGGGAAAGTGTGGGTAAAGAGCCACGGTCAAGTCCTGTGCTCCTCGTCCTCAGGAGCATCTCTCTAACACGGCCACTCTGCCGAGGAGTCAATATGGCCTGGAAGGTGATGGCTTCCATTTCCCAGGCATTCAGTTCTCTCCTGGCAGTGGTCGTTCAAAGGTGTTGAGTGGCATGCTGTAGTCGACTGCGAGTGACCAGTTGCTGAACAAATTTCTTTGTCCTTGCTCCGCAGTAGATAAGAATAATCTTAGCTAATTCTGGAGTTGAATTTAATCGTAATGACATTTTCTAAGAAGCGATTAGAGTTCTCTTTTAATAGTAAAAACAAGCAGCAAAAAAGGCTCCACCGTTAGCAGGCTAGCTTTTTGATTAATCTTTTCTCCCATGGTGTTCATTTATTGTTCACCAGTCCCTTATTGAGGACCTACTATGTGCTGGGTCCTGGACCAGGACAGTCAGCAAAAAAAGAAACAGCAAGCCTTTGGGGGGGGGGGGGGGGAATCTGCTGAGAGCCATGCACTTTGACTTATGTGACCACTGCAACCTGTGAGGTGGGTCAGTTACTGCCGTTTACCCAGGAAGAAGCTGACTCTGTGAGAATTAGAGAGGGGCTTGGTTTTGGTCCTAAAACCCATGCTCTATCAGGTGCTCCCGACCATGTACCACCACCTTCCCCCAACCTGCCACCCCACAGCCCCCCAGCATCTGGCTTTCAGAAAAGGATGAAGACAGCAGCAGGAGTTAATGGAGAGAACCCTGGGCTGGAAATCCAAGGCCCTGGAATGTGGAGCCAGGAAGGGACATAGCGGGATGGGGCTCATGGTGTGGAGGTAGCAGGGCTAGGCCCTCAGGAAATCTGGCGGGCACCCCTGGGTGGGGCGTGAGGGAACGGCCTGCTTGTGGGTATTGGGTGTGCATGTGCACAGGCCTTGCCCACAAGGAGGGTGTCCAGATGCAAGTACCTTTTCAGGAGGTCAGTGGGGTCCACCAGCTAGGATAATGAGCTGTTTCTGGCAAGTCATGGCATTGTGGAGCTGAGTGGGGAGGGTGTCCAGATGCAAGTACCTTTTCAGGAGGCCAGTAGGGTCCACCAGCTAGGATAATGAGCTGTTTCTGGCAAGTCATGGCATTGTGGAGCTGAGTGGAGGGTCCTTGCATCCCCCCTACCCCCCAAAGCCCACAGGCCACACCAGATTTTCTGTCCTTCTAGATGGCTTCCCGTGAGGTATGTGCTAAAGTGGGAGCTCCTGCCCTTGTCCAGGTTTTGGCCAAAGAGGAGTCAGAGCCAATTGTGCTGGAGTTGACAATCCCCAAGGACCTCTCAGCCTGAGCCCTGGCTCCTCAGATCCCAAACCAGTGCTGTGGGAGCGGCTGTCTGGTTCAGAGCCTGTGTGGGCTGCTCTGGGGTCTGTTCTGTGGAGTGTGAGGTGAGAAAGGCTGGTGTCCCCACCTAAGGTCACCAGAGTATAGTTGCTGCGTTGCATTTTTGCGAAGCTTTAACGTGATGTATTCATGAATATTTTACCTGTGGTGTGTCCCTGAGCAACTTGTCCAACTTCTTTGGGCCTCTGGACAAAAGGTTTAAGAAAACGGGGACTGTTGGACAGAGTCCCAGAGGAGGGCTTGGTGTCACTTGCCATGTGAGGGCTTGTGTTTCTCCTGGCCTTAGCTTAACCTTAGTGTGAGGAAAGAGGGCCCAGGAGGGGTTGGGAATGTTTCCCTTCCTGCGAGGAGCTGCTCCCTGTACACCAAGGCCAACCTACCTCTCACTAAAAATGTACCGCCTGGGAAAACTTCTGACAAGGTTAGAGGAGAAAGAAATATTTAAAGAATATTAATTAATGTCACATATTAAATGAGTATCATACAATTTCAGGAAAAGTATTGCATTCTGCATTTGTGTCCAGTGATTTAAATTGTAGTCCTAAAGAGCTGAGTGGATCGCCACCACAGGGCCACCTGCTGGGTGCTGAGGAGAGGAAAGCGGAGAAACACTTGCCTTCAGGGATCCAACTGCTCAGCACCCACTGTGTGCTGATCGGCCAGGTGAAGGGAAGCCCCCTGGGCAGGCAGGGCAGCAGGACAGGCCACCCCGAGCTGGTGAGTGGAGGGGCGAAGCCAGCAGCTTCACAGGATTTTGAGAACGAATACTCAGACTCCTCCTTGGTGGTAAAGGAAGTTTGCAGACCATCCCGTGTGCAGGACATGGAGCTGGAGAAATGTTTATGTGGGGTCTTCGGAGTGTGCATGCTTGCAGGGGCTGTGGGCACTGTGGGGCAGGGCGTGGAGATGGACGTGGCTGTGGTGTCACAGGAGGCTTTGCGGTGCTGCAGGGCATGCTGTCTGCCTCCTGTGCCTTGCCTTTGCTCAGGCGGGCCCTCTTTCCTGCTGCGGACTCTACTCTGATTTCCATGCTCAGCTGCCCACAGAAGGATGCTGGGAGTTGGTTCAGTATCCCTCTGCCTGCCTCCCCAGATCATTTGGGTTTGACTTCCTCTTTGCGAGTTGGTCAAAAGCAAGAGTAGTGACTCATCCACTTGTTCTTTAAGTGAAGGAATAGATTACTTTCAGCCCAAAGGACAAAAGTAAGAAGAAGGAAAAAGCCAGAGCAGCGTCCAAGCTGAGACTCGGGTGCCTCTCAGGCTGCCTGGTTCTGCCCGTTCTGCTGCTGCTGTCGTGGTTCTTCTGGGACTCAGCTCCATGGGTGCAGCCAAGAAAGAAAGGCTGGGGCAGGGCCCTGCCACTGAGCTGGTGTGTGTGCACCTGCTTTATTTGTGAGATGTGGCTCCAGGATCTTTGCGGTACTGGAAGGCATCCCTCACAATGGTCCCTGAGCACTTATTGAGCTCGACCCAAGCCCAGAGCTGTCCCACACTTCTTGTCAGGAAAGGAGGGGGTGGTGCTGGCTCTTTACTGGCTGCAGTCACAGCGCATACGTGGGGACCCCCTCCATGTTGCCATGGTGAGTGTACTGCAGTGGGGTCAGCAGGAGGCCTGGAGGTGGAGGACTCATCCTGTTCCTGGGGCCAGGCAGACCGTCCCCTGCATATCCGGTTACTCTGTTTCTTGCTGAGATGATGTTCAGACCAGCGTCCCTGGTTACAGAGGCCTCTCCGTACCAGGCAGACGACAAGGGCAAAGGGCAAAGGGCAGAATTGCTTGGCATCTCAGATATTCATAATGGCCATTGCCAGGCCTGAGGAGGGATGGGGGCAGACAGAATAACAGTAATCACTTGGAACTCTGTTGACAGCAGAACCCCTCCGCATGGCCCTCCCCTCTCAGGTCCTGTGCCTCTCCCTGCCCTGTAGCACCTACGCACGCCCTCCCGCCTCTCTTCTCATGGTGGATGGAGATGCCCCACCTGTCTCCTTAACCTGTGAATACCCTGCCTGGGTGGGGAGATCTGGCTTAATGTTGCTCAGTGCCGGGGGGCAGGGGCGTTGCTGCTCTTTACTAAGGAGTGGAGAAGCCCTGCACGGGGGCACCAGGGGAAAGCACAGAAAGCCCTGTGCAGGGGCACCTACTGTCCACACATGCCCTTGATTTATAGACTCTTCTGTTAAGGTCTAGCATAGCCCATAATTACCTTCATTTTTATGTGCTCTGGAAGAAATTCAAAAAGTAGAAATTAACCTAAGAATTGCTTTCAGGAGCTTGGCCTCATGCGTCCCCAGTGTGGGGAGTATTCTCAAGGTTTCCAGTCCAATTTTCTGTGACCTTTTGTTAATGGCCAGGAGGATGAGGCCAGTGCTCTGCCCAGGTCCCTGGTGTGACACTCACAGCCTAGCTGAGTGGATTGCTGGCTCTTCCTTCCTGGGCCCATGGTGACCAGGCTCTGTGATATTAGGACACTGTCTTGGGCCAGCTTTTGGCTTCCTTTCACTAAGAATTGAAATTTTCAAATATTAACCTCCTGGCTGCTTGGCACATCTCTGTACCAAATTGTTGAGCACACAGAAACTTGCTGAAAGTATAGGCCCTTGCTCTGTGCTCACTGCAACAAGTGGGGCCCCTGACAAGGGGACCCTCAGCCATGTTAATGGCACTGCTGTATGTAAACCTGTAGACCACGATGAACTGCCCAACCCGTCTCCTTCACTGTTTATTTTCTGAAATGTTATATTCTCTTGTTTCATCAGGAGTATGTTATGGAAACTTTAGAGATTAAAGAAGGAAAACCTTCCCCCTCAAGTATATCCAATCCAACGTGAATTACCACTGGTGAAGCATGTTAGTATGTCTTTTCCATATTTTCTCTACAAGTTTTTTAAAAAACGGAACAGAAATCAAATAGGATACACAGTTTTGCTCTGCGTAACATTCTGCCTGTGGTTCCATTGTAGTCTACTTATGTGTGTAATTGTGATTTTGATGTGACTGTTTTGTCTTTAAAGCTTTTTCCGTATTTGGAAATAGTAATGGAGCTGCAGGGTGAGCGGCTTGCCCATTCTCGAGGCGCTTGGTGCAGGAAGGCATGTCGCCTGACACCTCCCTGAGCAGTTGGTTCTGTGACTGGCACCGTGTGAGAGGCCGTTTTCCTCACCTTTCCATCATTGGGCAGTTTTAATTAATGTTACTTTTTCTGATTCGATTAAGAGAATGATAGTAAACCTTGACTCTATTTTGATTTCTGTGGTTATTATTAAATTTCAAGAGTTTCTCATGTATTTAGTAGTTAGCTGTGCTGTTTTTAAGATAACCTTTTTCTCAGATGTGCTTTTTAACTGGAGGGGCTCAGCTCGGCATATTCCCTGATGCAGCCAGCATTCGTCTGGGACTGCAGTGAGGCGTCTGAAGGAGGCCATGAGGGCTCTGTCTTCAGGAGCTCACTGTCTGTACAGAGTACAAGATGGCCCTCAGAGGTGGCTCCCCAGAGCATCCAGAGACACGTCGGGCTCTGAGCTGGAAAGAGATTACGTGCCACGTGTGGGGGTCTCAGGAAGGGCTTTGGGGTCAGAGGCCTTGGGCTGGGTGGGGTGAGAGTGCAGCACACGTCGGGCTCTGAGCTGGAAAGAGATTACGTGCCACGCGTGGGGGTCTCAGGAAGGGCTTTGGGGTCAGAGGCCTTGGGCTGGGTGGGGTGAGAGTGCAGTGAGAAGCCATGGAGGTGAGGGGTGGCAGGACAGCTGGGAGGAGCGTGTCTCCTGTGCTCTCTGCCTGTTTCTGCATGAGCATGACGGACATGCTGAAGTGGGAGGGCATGGAGAGATGGGGCCAGCGAAGGTGACCTTCATAGCAGCCCAAGAGAACAGTTCTCCCTCTGCCTCAAAGGCCCACGCTTGGCTCCAGGGCTTTCCCTCAGGGCTCTGTGGGTTTCCAGCCTCCATGCCTTTGGGACCTGACAGGTCTTGCTGGTGAGGCTGGGGATCTGTGCACTGGAGGGGTGGGGAGGGCAGTGAGAAGTTCCCATCTTAGCTTCAGCAGAAAATTCCAGTAATCTTGATTGTCTCTAAATATATAAACCCTGTGTTTTCTAGACTATAGAAAATTTCCACGTAATTGTACTCGATTATATGTAATAAAATACAACTTAATTTTTAAATCTTTATAAGATTATTTCCATTCCAAAATGCACACATTTGGAAAATATTCTCTTAAGACCTTAAAAACCAATCTAGGTTTGGAAAATATGGTCCTTTGCTGTGTACCTCTGTCTCCTCTAGACCTGCTTTGGTGCCCACCGTGGGTCCTGCAGGGTGGCGTAGAGGAGCTGGGAGCCAGATGCTGTTTTTCTTCTATTTAAAAAGCATGCCACAGGGCCCGCCCAGGGTCCTGAGGCATGAGTTGGAGACCGGACCCTCCTCCCACAACTAGGCACACCACCATCGCCACCACCAACTAGGTAAGGAGCCAAAAACATAGATAAGGTTATGCCAAAAACATAACCTCCATGTGGGTTGCCCACCACAGCTACTACAATAACCACAGCTGCCGCGAAAGTGGCTGGACGCCACAACCACTGTGCAGATGGCCTGTCAGTTACTTGAGTGCATTGACACAAGGAGAGTCACCAGCAGAGACCAAAGAAAAGAAGAGGCTGTCTCTCTTCACAAAGCCCATTTCAAAGTGACAGAAGAAGCATCTGCTCTATGATAATATTGGGGGACCTGATCACACCTCTCAGCATTGGACAGATCATCTAGGCAACAAATCAACAGAGTAACCCTTACTCTTTCAGAAGGAGAGAAGAAATCCAGGGTAATTAGACGGGGGAGAGGGGACGGAGAGGAGAAGGGGAGAGATTGGAAAAGGGGCATAAAGAGTAAGTATGATTTGTAACAATATATATGCTAGTAATATTGATTTGATCAACATATGTCAACGTTGAACCCCCAAAATATGTATAATCAATTATGATTCAATAAAAAAAAAAAAAGATTCCTAACTCATTCATGTGTCAGGCATTGTTAAAAAACAATGCGATTCACTCTTATGTAACTCAAGGAATAAAATTTTAAATTAATATCATATTTGTGGAAATTTAGTATTATGTATATTACCTTTTGAATTTGTAAAAATTGAAATTCACATATGGTTTAAATTGAATTCTCTATTAGTTTAACTGAAACAAGTCATTTTTCCACCAGAACCGAGCTTGTGCACAAGCAAAGAAGCCATCTATTCTCAAGGCAAACCTGTATTTCGCTGCCATTATTTTTGCTGTCTCATCAGATCAGACACTGGCCTAGATAATACATATGAAATTGAATGATTAAAGAATTTACAAGTCTCCCTGAAGAAGTGACTCCGGATCCTCCTATAATCGAATTCACATTCCTAGATCACTTTACCACTTTCTCTTGTCCCCATTGTGAGAGATCTCTGGGTGGGTGTAGACATGCTAACGGTACCTTAACCTTTGTTTGCATACTTACTTTTCCCCCAAGATTACTTTTCTCTGTAAACATAGTAAAATTAAAAAAAAAATCTTACCCCTAAAAAAAAAAAAATAAAAGCACACCTTCTTGTAGGGGCAAGGATTCACCTTGGGTACTGCTTTAGGGTTCCTTTCAGGTCCCCTGGAGGTGCCAGCCTCCGTGCCAGGCTGTGCAGGTGGAGACCTTCTGTGACAGGACATGGCAAGCTGACCTCAGGGCAGTGAGATGCCAGCCTCTCCCCCTTGAGTGGGAGTAGGGCTGAGAGTGGGGGCAGGGCTTAGAGGGACCTCCACTCGAGAGTGGAGGGGCAGGGGCAGTGGGATGGCAGCATGAGGGTAGAGGCAGCAGGACCTCTCTTCTGACTCCTCTCCCTCCTCCCTTTCTTGCTCTCCCGTTCCTTCTCTCTTGTGTTCTTGGATAAGTAGAAAAGAATCCTTCTCTACTTTGAATTCTGAAAATAAATTTACTTAAACAGTACCCTGCTGGCTACCTGTAGTTCCAAACTCTTGCTTTATGAGTAGTTGCCGTCCTGGGTGGGTACCAGCAAAGTGGGATGCCCTAGGGTCAGCTCAGCACCTGCTTCTTGACTGCTGGGGAATCCGGGGAGCGTGAAGGGACGACACAAGGGGTTTCCTGGGCATGGTGGGCCGACTCTCACTGGGCCCCTCTGGTGCCCCCTGTAGTGCATCAGCAGGTCCCCTGTCACTCTGTTAACATGGGCTGTTTAGAGAGTGACATGCATCCCAGGGGAGCCAAATCTAGGGTTAGAGCGTGGGTTGTTTTTAATGCAGTAACTTGTTTTTATGTATGTTTGTTTAGAGCAATCTGCATTCACCTTGAATATTCAGGTCCACTAGGAAATCTTAAATCATTCAGTGGTCCAGAGGTCGGGCCAGTCTCACACATTTTCCTGATGAGGCTGTGCGACCTCGTGGTACCAGCCAGGGGGGCACCTGCTGGACCACAGTGTACCGAGCCATGGGCAGGGGTGGGCTCTGTGGGGTGACTCTGGGGAGGCTTGGGAAGGTCCTGGGATCCTCATGGTGAGGGAGAGGGACAGAAGGAAGGGTTGGCTTGACCTGTTCAGAATGAGATGGGCCTGCTGTACACAGAGGACGACGCTGAGGCCCGCCCAGAGAGGGGAAGTGACCTGCCCAGGGCTACACAGCTTGGCTGCGCCCATGCCGCTGCTGGCCAGTGTTTGTAACAGTGTGTCCTCTGTAGTGGCTACAGCCACAGGCTCTGCCCTCTTCTGAGTGGCAGCAGATGCTGAACAGCTGTCCTGCCTCTCCCCTGGCGCTCCTGTGGGGCCACTCACAGCCTGGGGTTGAACTCCGGGCAGCTGGAAGGCTGGCCTCCACAGCCTCTGGGTTTCTTCCTGCCCCCCCAAGTTGCTGCTCCCCAGCCAGGTGGTACCAGACCCCCACTCTCAGTGGAGAGTCATGAGTTTGGTGCCCTCATTGTGTTTCAGTCAGTGCCTCACAGCTGGCCCTCTGCCAGGACCCTGGTGTCCTGTGGCTGTCTTGGGGATTCACGTGGGCTTGACCCCCTGGGCTGTTGGCCGGGGCTCTTCATGCCCCACACTCTGGCCTGGCGTCTGCTTTGACTGTATGGCTAGCTGTCACATCTCTCCATCATTTTACTTTGGCACCTTCCCTGCAGCCCGAGTGGTGCCCGGAGTGTTGTGTCTACCCTCAGCCCTGGCCTCAGCTGCTTCCTGTGTCATGTCATGTCATGGCCTGTGGCAGGGAAAGGCCTGGCATGGTACCTGGGGACTTCTCGGCCACTTTCTGCTGCCTCCTGCTCAGCTCTCCCAGAGGGGTCTGGTCTGGCCGCTGTCCTTGCCTGCCTGTGGGTGGGGAGGGGCCTACTTGTTTCTGATGACAGAGAAGCTGGTTTGCAGCGCCACTGATGGGACTTGGCGTCCAGCCTCACTTCCCTTCCATGAGGCAGAATGGAGGATGCGCCATCCAGTTCCCCGCAGTGGGCCACGTTTACCTGCAGGACCAGCAAGCTGACACTGTATCCCAGAGCCTTTTGTCAGAAGCACTCGGAGGAAATGTGCCATTTGCCAGTGCCTGTGAAGAGGGTGGAGTGAGCTTCCCTCCCAGCCGGGCTGCAGTTTGCCAGGCCTGCTGGGGATCAGGAGAGCAGAAAGGCTTACCTATTAGAGAGGCAGTGAGGAGCTGTTCAAAGGGAGAGCTGGGGAGGTCAGCGTGGCATGAATTCACAGTGTCTCATCAAACTTGTCCTTGGCTAAGAAGCACCATTGGTAATTCTGCCAAAGCAGCTGACAGCATGACAGCACTTGCTGGCATCTGGCAAGCCCTCCTATGCTCCAGGCATTGTATTGGCATTTCCATGTGCTACCCCCTGGGTTCTCACGGGAGCCAGTGTGTTCTCTTATGGGAGCGCTGGGAGGAGATTCTGAGAGCTACAGCCCGGGCTGTCGTGAGAAATGGCATAGGGCCAAGGGCACGTGAACACTCTGTAAGTGGCAGCTGTTACTGTGAGGCTATTACTTCTCCACTTTATGGAAGAAACTGGGGCTCAGGGATGCAGTGACTTGTCCTCAATCATGTGGCTTACAAGTGATGAGACTTGGCACATGAACCAAGGTTCTGTGCCTGAGCAGCCACCCGCTCTGCTCAGGACCTCTGGGTGACAGCGACGTTCACGCTGGAGACATTCTGATTCAGGAAACACAACACCCCTGGGAAAGCATGATCAGGAGCCATGGGCCCGCCCCGCAGCAAGATGCCGCTGCTGTTGTGGGAAGAGACCAGAGCGTTGGTAGGACTCTTGTTGGGTACGACGTTCACGCTGGAGACATTCTGATTCAGGAAACACAACACCCCTGGGAAAGCATGATCAGGAGCCATGGGCCCGCCCCACAGCAAGATGCCGCTGCTGTTGTGGGAAGAGACCAGAGCGTTGGTAGGACTCTTGTTGGGTACTGAAGTCCCACTAGCAGTGTTGGGAACGGCGGCTGTGCCCCTGCCTCCTGTCAGAGCAGCTGATGGAGGTGACGACGGGCAGTCCCCCCCGGCCCGTGAATGATGGGGGATGCCGGTTCCATCTGTCCTTCCCTCCCCATCATCTGCATTAGCTCCCAGCCCAGCTCCCACTGCACCGTGCTCCCCTCCCTGCGTTATTTATGCTCCCTAGATCTGCTTCTTAGCCTCTGCTCCGTGAGGCCTGGCTGTGTTCATCGGCTGGTGCAGCTGAGAGCCTGTTCTGCAGCAGCTCGTTGCTGTCTGGCAGTGTGGCTCTCCTTCCTCTGCAGGCCCATCGAGGGCTGGGCATTCATTTCCCTTTGCTGATGTGACACAGAAGGAAGGCGCTTTGCTGCTGATGGAAGCCAAGTGGTGGGCCACGGCAGGCGCCTGGGATGGCTGGCAAGTACTCTTACTGGAGAGGCTGGGCTATTGATTGTGCAAACAGATTGTGTGGCAGGGGCAAGGGCACTTATCCAGTTCCCTTTAAACCCCTCTCCAGCTTGTTGTTACCTTGTAAACAGGGGAAATCCTGCAGAGTGAGGGGTGCAAACCGAGGGGGCACGTCCAGCTGTGGGTCTCTCAGTTGGGACCACACCTCCGGCTTTACCAGTCTCACCCTTAAAGCACAGGCCACGGCCTACACCCAGGCCTTCGCATGGCCCTGAGCTGGAGTCCTGACCACCCTGAGCAGCTGGATGGCTGTGGGCAGGTGACCTGACTTCTGAGCCTCGTCCTTCTCACCTGGGGAGAAGACCTCTGGGGGTCTCAGAGGGTGCTGTAGGAGTTGGATGTGGTCCTGTGTGTGGGTGGTGGCTTCTTACCTGGGTGGCAGTGCTACAAGGGGCAGGGCCTGCCCCAAAGCCCACACTGCTGGCTGGCACACATGCCCCACTGTGAGCTCTGCTTGCCCCAGTTTTCCTCTTCCTCTTGATGTTGTCTTATATTCATCCTCAGTGTGAGATCCTGGGGAGGAGGGTCATGTGAGTCTCCCAGCGGGCCTGCTCAGAGCTGGTGCTCCGAGAGCACATCCCTGGCAAATAGGAATGCTGGGTGGAAGAAAACTAGCCTGGCAGTGACTGTGGCGAGCCACGCCTGTCCTTCTTCCGTCCAATACCATAGGTAATATTAAGAATTTATGTTGGAATCCCCTCACGGGATGTTTATCTTCATGACTTTTGGTAAAGAATGGCAATGCAGGAACTTGGAGCCCCGTTCTGTGCTAGGAGTTGGGTCATGGAGGGGCGAGGTGCAGTCCCTGCTCTCACGGATCTCACAGCTAGGGCAGAGTGGGGGCAGAGAGATGCCTCCCAAGCCAAGGAGCCATCAAGGAAGGGACAGTCGGCAGTGCCCTGGGAGGCTGGGGGAGGATGGTCCTGGCCAGCTGGGGCCAGTGGGGGGGAGTGGCATTTAGAAGTTCTGCTATGGGGTTGGTGGGGTTGGGGGAGTAAGGTGGCAGTCCCCAGTGTAGGTGTCACCCCACCAACACAATGTGGACTTAGCTATGGTTGGCCCAAGCTCTTGGGCAGTGGACGTGACTCTGCACTGAAGGTCCTTGCCACTGAGTCCACAAGAAAGAAGGCGCCACCCAGAGTGAGCGGGCTCCCTGTGGTTGGGCTCCTGTGCTTACTTGCCTTCTGCTTTCCCATGCCCGCATAAGTGGTGGTACTTGTCCTGGGTCTCTTTGAGTTTCTGGGTCAGGTAGTGGTGGCCTGAGAGGAGTTTCTTGGGGAGAACATGTGGGTGGTGGGGCTGGGGTGGGGTGATGGTCTGCACTGCCCACACCAGTGGCAGTGTAGACTGATCCTTCCCTTGGTATTACCCTTTGGATTCATGTGTCTGTGACCCTGCTTGCTGTTTAAAGGCACCTTCTCTGGCTGGTGCTTGTCGGTGATTGAGAGAGTGTTTAGATTTGAGCTGGTTGTGAAGGCACCGGCTGCCTGTGAGCTGGTGGCTGATTTCACTTGGTGCCGGGGCCGTGTGCAGTATCCTTCACAATGGCAGGCTCACTTCCAGCCATCATTCCACACCCTGCACCTCTGTCTTGTGTCCTCTCTTGTAGCTGCTCCTGTTTGTCCACAGCTGCCATCCTCTCCTCATGGGCCACCCTCCTGCTGGCCTGGCCTGCAGCTGGCTCTCAAGGACACAGCCCCAGCCACGCTCTCATCAGCAATTCCCTGTCATTCTTGGGGTCTTCTTCAGGCCACAAGGCCCTGCCTCCCCTTCTGCCCGACACTCCCTGGACACCCACCCCCAGTGTTCCACATTCCACTTCTTGGGCCTGTGGGCCTCCCCCAACATTCCACCACCCCCTCCACTCACTGCCTCTTCTTTCAGACCATGGGGGGCTGTCCAGATCCCGCTCTCAGCAGTGTTGGGGATACCATGGACGTCCTGCCCCTGGGGCTCCCTGAGCTGGATGGGGGTGTTCGTGATCATCTTCCTGCTTGCTCATTGGATAGAGTGCCCTGAGGGTGCAGAAGCTTCTGTGGGGGGGAAACCCCACTCCACACACAGGTGTGTGAAGGGTCATAGATAACACACACAGGGGCTCATTTTCTGTCTGCCCAGGCGTCACCTGGGGCGGCCTGGGGAAGGGGTTCTGTAGTTGCTTGGCAGCTGGTGCTAATACTTCGCTGGGTGCCAACCCAGGGATTCCAAGGACCCAGTTCTTCCACCTGGGAACATAGTCCCGTGGGGGTGGCTTTCTTACCAGACTGCTAGGAGCTACCTCCACAAACTCTGGCCCTGGCCTCAGCAAGGGGCCTGGCACTCCAGGTGGGCAGCGCAGGGACAGACACAGGGAGGGGTGGTGGCCAGCGCCTGCAGGCTGGAGGGCTGCAGTTGCGTGTGAGGGGAGGGGTGTTCTGTTTAAGGGCTGCAGTTGCAGGTGAGGGGAGGGGTGTCCTTTTTGGGGTCCACAGCCTTCCTCCGAATGAGTGCTTGACTGCCTCAGTCCTGGTCTGGGGCAGTAAGGCCTGGGAGGCAGACTGACGCAAGGTCGTCTGCTTCTGAGGCTGTTTTCATCACGCTAGGTTCGGTTGTTTTGGGAAACCTCCCAGTGGGCTCCTGTTGCAACTGCCCTCTTCTTCAGTTTGGCTTAGGCGGCAGCAAGTGTGTGCTGGGCTTCTGGCTCAGTGTCCCCCTACCCTGCGCCCCCTGCCATCCTGAGTCCTTCCGCCAGCCAGCACATGCACGTGTCCTTGCCTGCCCATGCCCTGAGGTCCCTTCAGGCCACTGCCCCACCTTCCCCTTTACAGGGTTCTTCCTGGTGCTGGAACCAGGGCCCAGGCCAGCACTGTGCTTTCTCTGGGAGGCTGGGCATGTTTTCTCAGCCTTCTGAGCCTGAGCTTCCTCCCAGGTCAAGTGTACATGGTTACCCTGCCCAGAGGGGCTCTACAAGGTGAAATGCAACTATGTTGGTACAGGGCCTGACCTACTGGGTAGTTGACTATAAAGTCATGGGCTTTGTGGCGTTTTCTCAGCCTTCTGAGCCTGAGCTTCCTCCCAGGTCAAGTGTACATGGTTACCCTGCCCAGAGGGGCTCTACAAGGTGAAATGAAACTATGTTGGTACAGGGCCTGACCTACTGGGTAGTTGACTATAAAGTCATGGGCTTTGTGGTCAGGCAGACCAGCAAGCATCCCAGCTCCACCATTGCTACTGTGAGTCGCTGACCCATGGCCTCAACCTCCAGTCTGTGGGGCTGCCCTGAGGGCTGCTGAGGGTTGAGGCCAAAGGGCCGGCACAGCAAGGACTGCTCAAGAGATCTGAGCTTCCAGCGTACAGGGCCTGACCTACTGGGTAGTTGACTATAAAGTCATGGGCTTTGTGGTCAGGCAGACCAGCAAGCATCCCAGCTCCACCATTGCTACTGTGAGTCGCTGACCCATGGCCTCGACCTCCAGTCTGTGGGGCTGCCCTGAGGGCTGCTGAGGGTTGAGGCCAAAGGGCCGGCACAGCAAGGACTGCTCAAGAGATCTGAGCTTCCAGCGGCCATGCTGGTCTCAGCAAACCACAGACCAGCCTCACACCACTTCCTAAGCCGGGGGACTCCTCTGTCCTCACTGCTGGAGCGCCCCATGGTCAGTGGGTCTTAGCATCTCATCACCTCTTTGAGATGTTCCTTCTCTGGGTCCCCTGGTCTGCTGTCTTGAGCTCTCCTATCTCTGGTCACATTTTCCTGCATATCTTCTGTGGCTCTTTTTGTCTTGGGACCACTCAAACATGGGTGACACGCCCCAAGAGGCCTGCCTCCTCCCCATGTGCTTCAGGCCCCTGAGCTGATCATCCAAGACTTGGCTTTATCTTCAGAATCCCAGGACTCTGTCCCTCTCCAGAGTCCCCAACTCAGTGTAATACCTGCCTGAGGGAGGCCGCCACAGGCAGGAGCTTGGCAGCCAAGCTGGACCTGCAGGCACCAAGTGTGGCCTTCAGCCCCCACCGCCTCCGTCCTCCCTTGTACTTGCTCCTCATGGTTGTGATCACAAGTCCTCCAGTGTAGGCTCAGAGCCCCTGCGCCCCAGAACCCCCACGTCCGCTCTTCCTCAGTGTCCACCTTTGTCCACTCTTCCCTGATCTCCCTGTCCCTGTCTACTCTTCTCTGATCTCTGCCCTTCCTCTCCTGTGTGATCTGGGCCACCGTCCCCTGGCTCCCAATGTCACACACCATGATGTAACCGTGCTGCAGAGCATGCAATGGCTTCCTGTTTTAGTGAGGAGGTGGGGGTTCAGCGAGAAGAGCTGTCCCTTCAGAGTAGGAGTGGATTCTCTCCAGCCAGGCCCCTGAGGACTGGGCCTTGGTTGGAGTGGTCTCTAGGTCCCAGTGCCTATCATGGTGTCTGACACAGACACACGGCTCTGTGACTTTGTATTGAACAAAGCGTATAAATGAAATGAAATCGAATAACTGGTGTTCATGAAAGAGTGTTTGCGTGGTCCTGGGCTGGGGAGGCAGGTCCTGAGCAGTGGTGTGGTTGAGGGTGGTGGGCCCCAGTAAGCTTTCCCTGCAAGCCTTCCTTCCCACAATCGATTGTGAAGAAAAACTAGTCATCACACCAGAGCTGGGTGGTCTCCAGGCACCTTGCCGTGCACTCCACACTCTTCCTTCTGTCATCCTCTGACAGTGGTGGTGGTGGGCACTGTTACGTCCGTCTCACAGATGAGAGGGTCAGGGCTCCATCCAGAGCCACTGGCTTTTATGTAACAAAGCCAGGGGACAGAGCCTGGTCCGTAAGTGCCTTCGCCTCCTGCACCCAAGCTTTCTGCGTGGGTCCCGAGTGTGAGTCCCTTGTCTGCTGAGTGGAGCCCTGTCCTGGTGGTGGGGAAGGAGGCAGTGGGGAGGGAGCAGAGACTCCCACAGGAGGGTCCTCCCCCAGCCCCACGTGCACCGAGGCACACACTCATGCTTGGCTTTTGGGAAATCTGTTTTGTGTCTGCTTTCTGTTGCAGGCATTGGAGCTGCATATAAAGGTTCCGCATTTCCTCCTGCACATCAAGTTTTGAGTGTGTGTATGTGTTTCTACCCCCCGGCTTTAGCAAATCTGTGTCCATCTCCTAGAAGTGCTTGCTTAATTCAGAGATTTGACAACAACATAAAATATTTTAAAGAATGTATAGGGAACCACAGGTTTAAACCCTTGTGTAAGAACCCAAGGTGAGTCAGAATCCAAGGCCTCCTTTTCTGCCCTGAGCTCATGTGACTGAGGTGCAGGTGCCATTGCTTCCTGAGCTCTGGAGCACCCAGGTCTTCAGGTCTGAAAGTGTTGCGTCTGCAGAGCCAGCGCATTTTTATGACACTTATAGTTTACAGTAACAGGCGGGATCTTATTATTATTAAAGATGGTTTTGGGAGAGGACCATCTGTACTTATACGTGTGCAGGTTCCATCATGCATGCTACGGCCATGTTGTTTGTGTGTTTGGCTAATAATGGGCTTCAGGATGAGTTGTCTGCTCCTGGGTGTGTGAGCCTTCTGGAGCTGCCTGACCTGTGGGGAACTGTGCTTGAAGTGGCTGTCCTCCAGTCTCAGCAAGCTCCGGGGGCTCAGGATTCTGGAAAAAGATCCTCATTTTGGCGGGACTGTGGCAGTTTATGCCCTGATTGTTGGTGCATGTTTTATGCACTTGTCGGCTCCGTTTATCATTAAAACCAAGATGCCACAAGCCAGTTCCCACGTGTTCTAGCAAGTGGAGCAGGCCTCCCATAAGCTTCTGCAGCCGCTGTTGAGGGTTACTGACTTTTTCTTTTTGGGAAAAGTTGCTGATGGTTTGGCAGGCAAATAATTGCCAAATTATATAGCAGGAAAATGCTGTCAGAAAGGGGCAAATGATTTAGTTAGAAATCAGTTCAGCAGCCTGGGCCTCTTGGAAGCTTTCCCATTGTGCAGTGTGTACCTTCCTCTTGCCTTTCCTGGGCGTTGTGCCTCTTGGATCCCGACATCAAAGCAGGTGCAAGAGGCAGATTGTCGTTGGAATTTCACTGTCAGGGACCCATTTTTTTCCCACTTAAAAAATATTTGCAACCTCCAAAATGACAACATTCACGATCATTCAAGATAACCACTGGCTGGAGGCCACAAGTCTGAAATCCAGGTGTGGGCAGGGCTGGGTCCTCCTGGTGGCCTCTCTCCTGTCCTCTCATGTTGCCAGACATCCTTGCTGCTCCTTGTGTGTGGCGGCATTACTCTCTGTCTCTTTCGTCACGTGGCCTCCTCCCGTATGTCTTTGTCCAGATTTCTCTCTTGTAAGGTCCCCAGTCACTGGATTAGGGCCCACCTTACTCCTGTGTGACCTCATCTTAACTACAAAGACCCTATCTGCCAGTAATGTCACATACACAGGTACCACCGGGGTTAGGACCTAAACATATCTTTTGGGGGTACACAAAGCAAGTCATAACAGATGGGTGCTGCTGGGCCAGAATGTAGTGGTGGCAGCAGTGAGGAGCCACTGCTGATGCCTGAGCTGTCTTTGGTGTGGGTTGGGCCCTCCTGTCCCCATCATGAGCACAGGCCAGAGTTGCTGCGTGGCTTCTGGGCAGTGCACTGGCAGCCTTCCTGCTCCATGCTGGGCAGGCTTGTCCGCAGGAGGCCGTGTATGCTCCGGTAAACACAGAATTAGGAAAATGGAGATCCCTGTTGAATGTCTGTATGGATTGAGCTGTTCGGCTCAATGTGGTTAGTGCCAGGAAGGATTAAGTGGTTCAGTCTGATCCGTTTTACCTAGTGGCATTTTATTTTAAGTACAGAAATGGCAGTACATTTTCAGAGAAAAACTGTTCCTTTTCTTACTGCTGTGAATGCACTGTCATTAGTAAACTAATGTGGCTGCGGGGCTGTGCTGGGCCCGGCCCTGCCTGCAGCAGGGTGGAGGTTATAGCCCCCTCTGTCCTCTTCAGTGCCTGGCAGGGCTGCACAGTCACTGTCACCATAAACACGGCCGGGTCATTTAGGTTGGAGTCCTGGGAGCATCTAGGTACTCATAAACGCCGAGTTAGTCTCTGCCAGCATCTTTTGTCTTCCGTCACAGTCAGGATCACTGGCCCGTTAAGGTGTCAGAAATGTGCTTCTTTTAATTAAATTTCATAAAGAATGAATGTTAACTCCAAAAGTGTCTAATTTCTTCTCTTCAGTTGACAGAATCTTTTTGAAAACTGTACTTTAATTGCCATCATTATGAAGAGGCAATTTGAGGATATATCAATGTTTTTTTAAATGACAGGGATCTCAATTATAAATTGTTATTTTTGAGTCTACTTTTGGCTTCTTTTCACTAACATTAGTGAAATGTTAAGTTCCCCCTTAAAAGTTGACAGCACAGGTGGTTTCTGCTCAGGTGGTCCCCTTTCTTCACAGAGCAGGTGGCCCAGGAGCCTCCCCAGGGCCTCTGCTGTTGCTGGTTGGACTCTCTTGGGTCTGCTTCTGCAGGTGGGGGGAGGTCTGGCTCCTTTTTCCTCCCTGCACTTAAGGGAAGGGGTCAAGAAGCCAGTTTATTAAAGATCTCATTTTACTGCTGTGGTTCTCCAGGAAGACTTAGCAGGTCTTTCAGTGAGAAGGGCTGAATTGCTAGGCGAGACCTTAGGCATGTCCCCAGGTTTGCTATCTGAGGAGGCTGTGAGGTTAAAAGATCATCCAGTGTCTGCCTTTCCTCTGCTGCCATCTGCACATGAGAAGACGGAGGGCAGGGAATGGCGTTCCCAAGGCTGGAACCCGATCCCCGCGTGGAACCCAGGCCTTTGTGGCCCAGTCTTGTCTCTCATTTCTTGTTGCCGAGAAGCAGCTAGTTTTTGTTATTTTGTTTTAAGCAGATGTCTTGGGTCCTTAGGCAAGGAGGCTCGTGGGCTCTGTGGCCATTTTCTTAATTCTTAGCTCCTTAGCCAGCCCATGTGTCTGGCTATGTGAGGGGTTGGTAGGCAGGAGGATTCAGGAGATATGCTGAGTCCCACTGTGGACACACTGAGCTTGAAGACCTTGGACATGTCCAGACCATGCCTGGCAGACAACTGGACACACGGATCCAGGAAGAGAGCCCTGCCCTGAGACTCAACACACTGCGCCGTCGGACGTATAGAAAGCCTTGTGCCGAGAAACAGATTTATTGAGGACAATTAGGGAGGGTGATTGACGTCATCAAAGGCTTTCCCATTGTGACATGCTAACATTTTGGGAACTAAGCCACTGGCAATTAAATAAAACAAGGCATACACGTAAAGCTCACGGTCACTTCTCAGGGAGTTGGTAGTTTCGTTGAAAAGAAAAAAGCATTCCAAAACTCACAAAAACAGTGGCAAAGCCATCTGGTGCTCACGCAGGAGGGTGTGATGCCGCTTAAGTCCCTAAGTAGATGACACAAACCCTGAAGTGGTGCCCCTGGGTGGGGTTCCTTGAGTGCTGGCGGCATTCTGGGATATGCAGGATCTTTGGAGGGCATGTGGGGGACGAATGAGCTGGGGATGGCTGTGGCTGCCCAAGTGTCCCATATGTCCCATGGCTCAGCCTGGCAGGAGGGAAGCTGCCTGGGGGTGGCACCAATTCCTCTGCTTGTGTCCTGCAGGGAGGAGCTGGTCACGTGCCTTGCCTGGCTGCAGAGGGTGGCTGGATGGGCAGGCCAGCTGTGCCCGACTGCCAGGGATAGCCATGGGCTAGAAGTGCTGGCCTCCTCTGTCATGGGCTGTCTTGCGCTTGGGACTCGGAGCCTCAGAGGACTGAGCTTGCCGGGGCCGCTGGCCTCCTTGAAGCCTGTCCTCCCTGTGCATCTTGCCACGGAGGCAGTGTCCCTCTTGGGTGGTGAGGAAACCCCAGACCCTTTGATGGGCTATGCTCAACCTCTGAGTGCACAGTGTGTCTGCTCTCATCCCTTGGCCCACTTCATCCTCTGTTTCTTTTTTGAAAATCCAGCTACAGTGCTTACATGTGGATAGGTAAACCCTCTCTTGAGTTGGGGCGGGCACTATTAATAAAAGTTTTGAATTCTGCAGGCTCCTATGCCTGTTTCAGTGTTCTTGGCTTGCTTTGCCTTAAACCAGACCTTCCAAAAAGCTGAGTCTGACCAGTCTGTCTCTCTTTCCAGCACTTTAGAGGCAGAAGAAAACCGTCGTAAAATGAATTCTAGCACCAGCTCTTTCAGACTTGTTTTGAGATTAATAAATTCTCCTCCTCCTTTATTCATCCTAGCAACGAAGAGGTGACTACTTGGGAGGAGATGAGGGCGTACGAAGAGGTGGTCATTAGCACACAAAAGGACAGTCATGGTCTTTCTGTCCTTTGCAGCCACAGTGAACTCCAAAAATGACTAGTGCACAGAGACAAAGGCACCAACCACACGATGTCACATCCTCAGAGTTGCTGGAGGCATCTGGCCTGCACTGTCCTGTTGTATCAGGGGCTCAGCATGGTGGGGAGGTTTGCATGCATCATCAGGAATCAACTAGAACAGGCCTGGGTGCTTGGGGCTGAATGCCAAATCCTCAGGAATGGGCCATAGTCATCTATTTAATAACATGAAACAGATTAAGACCATGAATGCATGTGTGTGCACACATGCACGCACGCACACATATAGCTGTCCTTTGCTCAGGATGTGACCAGCTTAGCAGCTCTCTTAAGTCTCTTCCAGGTCTGCCTAGGAATGTGGAAAGATGTCTGCAAGTCTTGCTGTCTCTGGTACACCCTCGTCCACCTGTCCATCTGTCTGTCCATCAACTCATGTATGATGCTTTGAGCCCCTTTTTGAATATTTGGACTTAACTTGTCCTAGTGTTACATGCTGAACATTAAAAGACAAGTGAGGACTGTCCCCTGCCTTGGAGTAGCCTTCAGGTGAGTGGAGGACAGGGGATAGATATACCTTGACCAGAGTCAGTAAAAGTGCTAGGCAGGGGCAGCTGGGGAGAGTGGGTCAGCTGCCTGGCCACAGATGGGCTTCTGGTCACCTGGTTTTTATTCTTCCTTGGCAAGCCAGCAGTGGGGGACCTTGTGGGCTGAAGTCTGGGTTCTCAGTGTGGGTGCCTGTGGCCCAGCAGCCCCTGTGCATGACCTACCATCAGGGAGAGGACCTGGCTCCTCCTGTGCCCTTCCTGCCTCTGTGCCAGCATCAGTGGGGATAAAGCAGGCATCTGTTATGCTGCCGGCCATCAGGAGAGCCAGCGTCACTGCAGGAAGCCATGCTGCTTTCTCTGAAGTCTGCACAGCAGTCATGCAGGGCATCAGACGTCAGAAGTTAAAGGTGGTTCTTCGTGTGGACTTTAACATTGTCACAAGTCACAGCACCCGTTTCACTGGGAGCATATCCTTTCATATGAGGTCTTTCTGTGGGCTGGGAATAATCCCAGATCATCTTGTCAAGTGGAACATGTAGTATAGTATTTAAATGCCTATAATATCTCCAAAACCCTGGGGCCAGAAACTCTAGTGGTTGCTCTATTCATGGATTCATGTTGCAGTAAAATGTGATAATTGATGAATATCTGGGAAATGGATATGATTGTGTATGTAGTATAGTATTTAAATGCCTATAATATCTCCAAAACCCTGGGGCCAGAAACTCTAGTGGTTGCTCTATTCACGGATTCATGTTGCAGTAAAATGTGATAATTGATGAATATCTGGGAAATGGATATGATTGTGTCCTGTTTAATGAGCTAACAATTTCATGCCAAAATCTCAGCAGTGCTATTGTTTAGAATAAAAGGAGACATGCAAATGAGGCCAGGGTGCAGACTGTGGTAGAACAATGCCGGCAGCCTCCTTATTGGACCCATTAATTAATTCCCCATCAGCCAGTTTCCCTGGGAATGAACTGGAAAAATAATTAAAATGATACATGAGGTAAGGAGTTTAGAAATTCAAAAGGTGAAGGCGAGTATTAGTTTAATACATAATTAGACATATTGTTTGTGACTGTACATTTTTTTAAACATGGTTCACTGAGGCAGCAGGGCCCTATTTTTAGTTCTGGATAGTTAATAAATACCATGTTGGGCTGTTTTTCAACTCATAAAGGCTCATAAATTTCCTTAATAACATTAAGTGGCTAATTATATTGTACATTGTTAGAATAATTCCTATTGCAAAATCTAATAATGCAACAAAAGTTCAAAAGCAAGTTTTCAGAGGAGTTAATTTGAATAAATTACTGTGTGAAATTTTGGGTGTTTAGACCAAACTGGAAGAGTTTCAGCAAAGACTCTATAGGTTTACATGTTTTTTTTTGTTGCAAACCTGAACCTCAAAAACCAATCTCCTATTGCTATGAGCAGTCTCGGTGGAAAGTCTCCCCTCCCGGTGTCTAGGCTGGGCGTTAGGCACATGGTTCTCGGGAGCGATATGACCTCACAGAGTGTTATTCCCACGCACTGCTCTCTCTATCCCATGCAGTGCTGGCCCTCACTTTGGTTTGCACTTGTGAGGATCTATGAGAAGATTGATGAGGAGTTGTCAGGCCGATCCCTGTGTGCTGCAGATGTGGTTGGAGCATGTCTCCATCTGTGCTGGCATAAGACCCCATTGTTTGGACAAACCAGAGCTGACCTAACCATACCAGTGCTGTTTCCTATATTTCCCTGTTATTTTGAATTTTATACTTAAGATGGACCAGTAATTCCATTTCTGGGAATCAAAGAGTATAAAAATTTCTTAACATTATTGATATTAAAGTGACAAGCTTATATGTAAACGCTTGAACTCTATACTTAACTTTTTTTTCTTTTGAATTGGTAACTTAAAAATCATTTTAGTAGGCCATCCCCCCAACCCTTAAAAACCATAATAATTCCCACTTAGTAAGATGTCATATGTGCCTGTCACTGGCAGAAGCATATGTGCCCCTTAGCTTGTTTAGCCCTACAGGACCCCATGCAGGGAGCACGGCGTGGTCTGCATTGTGCAGGCGGAGGTTCTGAGGCCAAGGGAAGAAGGTCACGCAGCCAGAAGCTGGGTGCAGGTCAGCATTTGCAATGGCCTGTGAGCTTTTTGGTGGAAGTACAGGCCCCCTCTTCTCCTCACTCCCCAACCCCTCCACCTGAGCACTGAGCTTCTGCAGCAGCAGATACGCTTTTGGTCTAACCTAACGCAGGTCTGTCCCACTCTTTTAGGTTCTTTGTGTTTATAATCAAACTTAAAACAGGAAACCCTTAGCTCAGGGCTGGAAGGAGAGGATCCAACCCTACTGTTTCCATTCTTTCCTCTTATATGAAACCACCCATCAATCACCCTATGATTTGATCTGTTAGTCCTGAAACACTTGCTAATGCTTTACAGCTGTGGTTTGTTGAAGCTCTGGGATAGAGGAAGAGAAACAAGGATTTACAGTCCTAGTAAATAAAAGTTATTTCCTCATTTGAATTTCTGAGTCCGGAGAGTCAATATGATGCAGACATCAATCTTTTCATTCTTGAAGAGGAGGAACGGTTTCTTGTTGTGTGTCATCCTGGGCTGTGATGATAAAGTGTGTGGTGTGTTTGGCTGGGCCCAGTCTTCTGAGACTGGCTGCCTTTTTGTATTGCAAATTGCACACTTGGCTTAATGCTGGGAGCCGGCCTGCGTCCCCTTGGTCTTTGAGAGTGCTGTTGTAGAAAACATCACATTCTTAAGGAGGTTAAGCACATTGTGGATATTCACAGATCTGTTTTTCTCTATCAGCCCTCTGAGTGTGCTCAGAAAGGTGTGCTCATGGAGGGCCGCCAAGGCAGAGACGTGGGCAGAAGGCTCCTGAGCTTCTTGAGGAATTAGGTGGGAAAAGAGGGGAAGGGCAGAGCCTGGAGATGCTGCCCTCATGGCATAAGGGATAGGGTGTGTGTGGGGAGGCTGTCCAGCTGCCCATCTGGCAGGTGGCAGAACTGACACTAAACCCAGGCTCCCCCCGGCCAGGCCACCCTGCCTCATTCATTGTATCTCCAGTGCCAGGCAGCTGTGTCTTTCAATGAGCTTGTCTCTTGTGCTCCTCATCCCAACCTGCGTGTTGTTCTGTTCTGCGGTGCCTGGTCCCACATTTAACCAGAAGGGGTGTCCCAAGTCAGATTAACAGAGCTAGCCCTTCCTCAGGAGCTTGTGTGCCATGTTTCAGATGCTCCCAACTCTGCACCTTTAGCACATGGCCAAGCCCTGTTATTGCTCCCGCTGCTTCCCAGTGCCACTGTTTTCATGCCTGCTGCTCGTGCTAGGCCAGGAAGTCTTTGGGGTCAGGGATGGTGCCTGACTCGGCTCTCGACCCCATGCCCAACACAGAGCCTGGCACGCTGACATCCCGTTAAGGGCTGCACGGGTGATGGTGGGTGCCTGGCACCCTGATCTGATTTCCTGGGTGTCCTGTAGGGTGCACTCGTGAACACCTTCCAGGCCTTTGTTTGGTGGAGGATGCTGGGAACCTGTCCTCTGGCCATTGAGGCTGTGTCTCCTGGTGGTTCGTCTCCTGGTTGGGGCCAGCTGGGAGATCCTGCATGGGGCAGACAAGGGTAGATGACTGGCCCACACTCCCGTGTGAAGCATGGATGGCTCCAGGCAGCATTTTGGTTCTGGGGTCAGATTTGAATGTAAAACTTAAAAGTTCTAAATTTATTAAAGGCTTTTTTGGGGGCTGGAATATTAAATACACTTTCTGTCCCTCTCAATTCTCTCTTAAAATTTAATGCTGCCATAAAAATGATGGATAACAAATTATTTCAGGACAAATGATATTGAAAGACTCTTCTAACCGTTGAAGCAGAAGTATAGACTTGGAGAAGAAATACACACGACCCAGAACACTCACGAAGTAGTAAGAAGTTGTGTGGTTTGTGGAAGCCACATCCACCTAACGTTGTTCCAGGCTGCGGAGGCAACTGTTTTCATTCATGGTATTGAAGTTCCACATCTGTTTTGTGCTGTTGCATTTTTATTAACACAGTAACACTGTGCTTTTCTGGAACTCATTATGCAGTCTTCCCCACATGGATCACCACAGAGTCCCAGCCAAGGAGCAAGAGAGACTAGCCCCAGAATTGATATTGGAAAGCTCCCGTATGGAAGCCTGTGCCCGTTACTCATGCAGGCATTTCTCAGCCCCTTCAGTGTGTCTTTCCTCAGAGTCCTACCAACATGGTCATGAACGGTGGGAGGCTGTGGGTAAAAACTGTAAAACCACAGGGGCTCAGAAAGCTGGGTCTGGGACTTCCACACCCAGACATAGTGATGGTGGCAGGAGCGAAGTCAACAGGGCAGGCAACAGGGAGGAAACGAACCGAAAATCAGATGTAGACATTCGGATCCTGCAGAGTCTGGGTCTGGTCAGTGCAGGTGCACATAGCTCTTTGTTCTTTAGTAGGCCTTGAAGACAACACTCTGGTAGTTTTTACAAAAGCACAGTATTAAAAGAATATGATTCAAAATTGACATCCTGACTATTGTTTTTAATCCAAGACAATGAGGTGATGGTGTTGACGATGCTGGTATCCTAGTCCCTAGTGCCTCCCAGGCTAGTAATATGAGCCAGGTTATGGCTTAAATGGAGATCGATTTAGCAACGAGCTGAGACTGCCCAGGTTGGCCCCCATGGACTCATTTGTTTCTCCCTAATGTGTGTCACCACATCTCTTAGGAGAACTTAGGTGAAAGGACTGGACAGTATCAGTGATTTCCAGTTGGGAACGTAGCTGAGACTGCCCAGGTTGGCCCCCATGGACTCATTTGTTTCTCCCTAATGTGTGTCACCGCATCTCTTAGGAGAACTTAGGTGAAAGGACTGGACAGTATCAGTGATTTCCAGTTGGGAACGTCACCATGACAACTTCGGAGGTTCTGGAAGCAGGCTCTTTGTTAATGCTGAGTCTTAACCCTTCCCAGGCAACTCCGAAATCTTTTTTCTGGAGAGAAATAGGCTCATTTGTGAAGTATGTCTCTCTTTATTCCTAAGCTACATCCACTGAAGTGAATAATTTACTTTTTTGTGTAGGTTTAGAAAAACGGATGCACACAATCTATCTCATACCCTTTCTTTGCACAGTTTAATGTTATCTCTGTTAGAGTGCTCCTTCATAGCCGGCCTCTCGGGACCTGTGAATGGTGCTGTCTCGACTCTGTCATTCTGTCTGTCCTGTGAGGGACAGATATTCCATGCCATCTGGAAAATTGTCCTGCCACCTTCCTGCCCAGTCATCTTCACAGGCACCTCAATTTCCCACTGGATAAAGTGCAGATGTCTCAGTCTGGCTACCAGGGGACCATCCCCTCCATGTACCAGTATTCCTGCAAGCACCTACTCTGGGTTAGGCCCAGTCCTCAAGGATAAATAAGACTGGACAAAAGGTGCAGCAAAGAGCTAAACTGCTAAACCAGGAGTCTGGGGGACATAGATCCCTACATTGCTTCCTGTGTGGGTCAGGGGAGGCTTTGTAGGGTGTTGAGCTTTATGTATGGGATATCATACAATCCTCAGAACACCCAGAAGGCTGATAGAATATTAAAAAAAAGACATTTAAATGCACGAGAGCTTGCAAGAAAGCAGAGTAGTCACCAGAGGACCATATAAAAAATAGGAGATGGGAAGGAGGTATTGCTAGTGTTTGGATTTGGGTTTATACACACACTTGGGATAGGGAATGTGGAAATAAGGCAATTAAGTAAAGTCAGACTGAAAGGCTATATTCTTGGACAAAGGCTGAACTAGAAAAGAAAAAAAAAATACACTAGCCCAGGAGACAACTGGATGCACCTCTGTCTCAGCCTGGGCTGCAGATGGGGAGAGGGTTGGGAAGGGTGCTCTTCCCTGTTATCTTTGTCCCAGGGCCATTTAGCATTTGAATATATAAGTACTGCATAATCTGGGCATGAGCAAACTGAGCAAATAATGTAAAAATTTGTTAAAGGCTGTTAATATCACTGGAACACCAAGCAGAGGAAAAGGTGAACATCTAACATAAAGAAAGATGCACATTCAACCAGGGTGCACAGGATTTCAAAATATAGATCCCCATGAAGGATGAGCCTGCAATCCAAGATTACAAAATTCTTTTGGGGAGAGAGGATCCATCATGGGAGAGACAGCAGGAATGGACCCCAAAGAATTTCAGAAATAGCTACCAAATAGAAACTATAAAGTATGTTAAAAAGAAAAAAGTAGAAATTGAAGACATCTGGTAGCTTTGAAAAATAATGAAATAAAATCTAAACAATAAAAATAGTGAAAAAAAACCTAACAGATTTCAAACAGATTAGACATAGCTGAAGAGAGAATTCATAAGATGGAAGGTAATTATCAAGATGTCATGCAGAATGCAAACTAAAGAAGAAAAGAGATGGGAAACACAAAAATTCTGACCTATGCATACCATAGTGAAATTATGAAATAATAAGACAAAGAGGGCATCTTTAAAGTAACTAGATCACAGAAGACAGTTATCTATACACAAGTGGCACAGGGGATGGTAGTGGACCTCTCAGCAGAACCACAGAATGCCAGAGGACATGTGGTGGAAATAGACTGCTGAGGAAAAGCCACACATCAGTGTTAAAGGGCAACCAATAAATGAATAGAAATAAAATGTACAACTTCCAAATCAGTAGGAGGAAAAGGGGAGAGGAGGGAAAACTTGACCAATACATCAGAAGGCATAAAAGGAGAAAAAATATTTAGAAAAAGCAGGGTAAATAAAAGTCACCAATAAGGTATTTGAAATAAATGTTAAAAGATAGTTGTCTAAGTAAATGTAAATGGCCTAAATTTACTAGTGTAAAAACAGTGATTGTCAGATTAGATTTTTGAAACCTAAAATCCAATTATGTGCTTTTCATGATTGACACACAAAAAACAAGGACACAGAAAGTTTTAAATTTTATAAACAGGAAGAAATATAATAGGAAAATTCTAACTAAAGAAAATTGCAGTACTTATACTGATGCCAGACAAAACAGATTTTCAGGCAAAAAGTATTAAAGTGTTAAGAGATCTCTATACTATATATAGAGATATAGTATATATCTTATATAGATATATAGAGATATAGTATATATCTTAGACAGATATATAGAGATATAGTATATATCTTTATACTATATAATGGTAAAAGGAGTGAGTTGCTGAGGATATATAACAGTTCTGAACTTATAGGCACCTAAGATGCTCAGCCTTACAATATATTAAGCAAATTTTGCCAGAATTACAGGGATAGATCAAGAAACCCATGATCATAGTGGTGATTTTAACTTACCTGTCTGATTAATCGATCTGTCAAGCAGACAAACAACAACAGCAAATTAGAAGGTGGCCACTGGTGAGCTCAGCTGGCCAGAGCGTGGTGTCATAACACCAGTGTCAAGGATGCAGGGCCCCATACCAGCCAGCCGCCAAGAAACCCCAAAAAACTATAATAAAAAACTAGAAGTTACAGAATATTAGATCAAGCTTAATTGAATGGTTATATGTAGAACCCTGTACCTAAAAATAGAGAATAACATGAAGCCTTTGCAAAAATCAAACACTTAACAGGCCACGAAGCAAGTCTCAATCAATTTCAATGAATGGGGCCTGATATATATTTTTTGATCATGGTGCGTTTAAAATAGAAATAAATAATACAAAGAGACTGCCACCACCACCAAATCCCCTGTATTTAGAAGTTTAAAAACACACCTTTAAATAATTGACCAGCGTTTTGAAAGATGAGTAGGTGTTTGTTGCAGAGACCTGGCAGATTGTAGTCTTGTGGTCCAGGGAAACTGAGGACTGGCTTATCTCTTGCATTTTCTTCTGCCTTTCCCCTCTCCCATTCTCCCTGTCCGTTCTCCTCCACCAGCTTTGTTTTTAGTCTCTCCATTTGTGTCAGTTCAGTGTGATTTGGTTGCATGTGACAGGTGGGGAAAAACAGGTTGAACAAAATGGAATAGTATCCCCTCCTAAAGTGGAGTGTAGAGGTGGGGATCTGTGGCACTCACTCTGAGATCGTAAGGCACCTATCTTGGTGCTTTGCTTTTCTTAACGTGCTACCTTGTAGTCTAAGAAGGACACTCGAATTCCTTCTATCACATCAGTATCCTGGCTAGCAGGAAAGAAGTGGTAAAGAAGGGCGTCGTGCCCCCTTCTTGAAGGATTCTTCCTGAACATTGCATACATTTCTGCTTACAACTTAATGGCTAGAATTTAGTCAAGTAGCTGTACCTAGCCATAAAGGAACCTGGTACATGACCACTTTTTCCTGGTGCCATTGGCACAGCTAAAAATCGTGCATTCTTTTATTGAAGAAGGGGAGAATGGGTGGTTGGTGGGAAGCAAGCAGATTGGCCACATCATTCCACGGGCCATTCCCCAATGCACCGTGTGCATTCCTTATGTTTGCACATGCCATCTCCGCCTAGACTGCTCTTGGTCTCTCTATCTTCTTGGTGAGTGTGGGCTTTTCTGGGGGATACCAGAGCATGAGTCCTGGCTGTGGACATTTGTTCACCTGTGGCTGGGGTGTGGAGGGCAGTTTGCTCCTTCATCCTGTGATATCAGGTTGCTGTGACTTGGAGTTGTGTGCAGTTCCTGTCTCTCCCTAAGGCCTGGCAGCTCCTTGTTTCTTCTGATGTGCTGGGGGTATGAGAGGTCTGCTCAAGCTCTAGCTCTTTGCCTAGTGTTGTTCAGTTATTCAGTGACTGTTTGTGGTGCTCTTTCTGGGTGCTTGGAGCTGTCATGGTGTGGGGGCCCAGCAACGAGGAGCTCACACTCTGGCGGGGGGCAGACAAGGAGAGAGGCGCTTACACAGCAGAGTGCTGGCGGCTGTGGTGGCAGAGGTACCAAGGGCCGGGGAAGCACTCAACAGGGCCATTTGACATAGTGTGAGGGGTTGGAGTCGGCTTTCTGGGAAAACAGTTGACTGTGGCTTCTTCCTGAGTACGTGTGTCTTCGCCTTTAAAGTGGGAGTAGTGCCTGCCTGCTGTGGTTGGGAAGATAACAAGAGCACGTGCACAGGGCGAGTCCTCGGTACCTCAGGGCTTTCTTCTGCACTCCCCTCCTGGGCCTGGTTGTCTGAGTGGTTCCTTGCCTTGCCAGTGACATCCTGTGTTCAGCATGGTAACTTGCCGCATGCCACCAGGCATGCTCACCCACTGTAGCTGAGTTGGGGAGCTCCTCTCTGTGCCAGGAGCTGTCCATGGTGTGCAGTTTGATCCTCCCAGACACCCCAAGGGGTTGGGGGCGTGGACAGAGGGTTATTATCCACATCTGTGGATGAGCAGACCGAAGCTCAGCAAGGGTACGAGGTGAGAAGCCTGCTCTCCTGGCCGTGGGCGTGCTCCTCTTCCCTCTGCCCTTGGTATTAAACCATCTCTGGCAGTCCCTGAATGGACATGAATTTCAGTCCATACTGTAAGATTTTTGCTTTTAGAATAAATATAGAGAAAGAGTGAGGATTACAATTGTGTATACTGGTGTGGGCTCCACCCTGGAGAGCCAGAGGCAAGTGAGGGTGGCTGGAATGCAGCATCTCCACGCCCAGCTCCCTCTCCTGTAGGACCTGCTTCACGAGATGGTTGTGAGGAATTCACCCAGTGCAGTAGTGACTGTAGAGCACTTGTCACTATTCACCCAATGCAGTAGTGACTGTAGAGCACTTGTCACAGTGGTGGCACATAGTATGTTGTCATAGGTCAGAGTAGGAGTGTGTAGTTGCTGTTGGTGTGTAATTCACCCAGTGCAGTAGTGACTGTAGAGCACTTGTCACTGTGGTGGCACATAGTATGTTGTCATAGGTCAGAGTAGGAGTGTGTAGTTGCTGTTGGTGTGTGATTCTTGCCATTGCTTATTTTTTAAAATTGAATCCTAGTTGACTGTACACATCTGTGGGGTACAGAATTGAATACCAATACCTGTGTGCAATATGTGATGCTCAAATCAGGATAATTAGTATAGTCAACATTATGCAATGTAATTGTCTTTTGAGGCCTTTACCAATTCCTCTTTTACACCCCTCCTCCTCCCCCTTTCCCACCTCTGGTAACCTCAGTTCTGTTCTCTCCTTTTGAAAGTTCAGTGAATTATTGTAATTGTTTGTTCTTTCCTCCCCCTCTCCCTCCCTCTCCCTGCTTATGAGTGAGCATATGCGGTATTTCTCTTTCTGTGCCTGGCTTATTTCATTTAATTAATTAATTAATTAATTAATTAATTTTAATTTTTTAAATTTTATCTTTTATTAATTTATTTATTTTAATTTTTTAAATTTTATCTTTTTAAAATTTGTTTATTTATTTATTTTATTTTTTATTTTTTCTTAATTTTATTTTTTTGATATACAATGAGGTTGATTATTGTGGCCCGTTACCAAAACCCCCCTCCCTCCTCCCTCTCCTCCCTCTCCTCCCTCTCCTCCCTCCCATGGCTTATTTCATTTAACACAATTTTCTCTGAGTTCATCCATGTTGCTGCAAATGGCAGTATTTCATCCTTTTTATGGCAGAGTAGTATTCCATTGTGTAAATATACCATTTTTTCCTTATCCAGTTGTCCAACAATGGGAATTGAGGTTGGTTTCAACTCTTGTGTATTGTAAACAGAGCTGCAATAAACATGGGAGTGTAGGTATCCCTTTGACATAATTTCCATTCCTTTGGGTATATGCCCAGCAGTGAAATTGCTGGGTTGTATGGCAGTTCTGTAGTTGCTTGAGAAACCTCCATATTGTTTTACATAATGGCTCCACTAATTACAGACCCACCCATACCGTAGGAGGGTTCACCTTACTCTGCATCCTCACCAGCATTTGTTGTTTTCAGTTTTTTTGATAATGGCCAGTCTAACTGGGGTGAGATGATATCTGAGTGTGGTTTTGATTTGCGTTTCCCTGGTGCTGAGTGATATTGAGCATTTTTTCATGTGTCTGTTGGCCATTTGTATATCTTCCTCTGAGGAATGTCTATTTAGCTCCTTTCCCCATTTTTAATTGGGTTATTTTATTTATTTATTTACTGTTAAGTTGTTTGAGTTCCATGTATTTACTGGATATTAATCCTTTGTCAAATGCATAGTTTGCAAATATTTTCTTTCACTCTGTAGGTTGTCCTTTTGCTTTCTTAATTGTTTCTTTTGTTGTGCAGAAGCTTTTTAGTTTATATAATCCCATTTCTTTATTTTTCCTTTTGTTGCCTGAGCTTTTCATAAAGGGTCATATTTCCAAAGTCTTTGCTCAGTCCTACTTCCTGAAGTGTTTCTCCTATGTTTCCTTTTAGGAGTTTATAGTTTTAGGTCTTACATTTAAGCTTTTAATCAATTTTGAGTTTATTTTGGTATATGGTAAGAGGTACAGGTCTAGTTTAATTCTTCTGCATATGCATGTCCAGTTTTCCCAGCACCATTTATGGAAGAGGCAGTCTTTTCCCTAGTGTATGTTCTTGGTGCCTTTGTCAAAGATCAGTTGGCTATAAGTCTGTGGGTTGATTTCTGGGTCCTCTGCTCTGTTCCATTGGTCCAAGTGTCTGTTTTTATGCCAGTACCATTCTGTTTTGGTTACTATAGATTTATAGTATAATTTGAAGTCAGATAGTGTTATGCCTCCAGCTTTATTCCTTTGGCTCAGCATTGCTTTGGCTTTTCAGGGTCTTTTGTTGTTCCATATGAATGTTAGGATTGTTTTTTCTATTTCTGTGAAGGTCATTGGTATTTTGATGGGGATTGCATTTATTGCTTTGGGTAGTATGGACATTTTCACAGTGTTAGTTCTTTCAATTTGAGAGCATGGAATACCTTTCCATTTTTATGTCTTCTTCAATTTCTTTCAACAGTGATTTACAGTAGAGAATCCTTTTCACTTCCGAAAACTTGCAGTGACAGTGAACATACTACTCACAAGGCAGCCTCTTCCGTTATTAGTTAGTTCTAGTTGGGAAGTGTTTACATTCATCCAAAATCTACCACATAGTAGGATGCTCCTACAGAGCTTGGTTTTCTCCTCTGGTGCTGCTGCGGTGAGTATGATAGAGAGTATAAGGGCTGGACGGGTTCCCAGAAGCATGTGGTCTAATTCCATCAGTTGGCAGAGCTCTGCCACAGGGAACCTAGCTATGGAGTGTGTCACTTTTTGCCCTATCTAAATGCTCTTTATATACAGAAACAACAGAAAATTACTTACAGGTTTGGGACTTGTTATTGAGTAGGTAGGCAAGGGTATGGGGCAGCCATCTTAATAAAGAAAAATAGACTTATTTTTAGAAGGTTGGTGAAACAGACACCTTCCCATTGAAAACAAATAAAAATGCTGGAGAAATATTTATAAACATGTTTTTATAATAGCACAAGGGAAGGGAAGGGGTAAATAGAAGTAAAATTTTTACATTATATGTCAAGTGGTACAATATAATTAAAGATAAACAGAGATAAGTTAAGGATGTATTCTACAGCCCCTAGAGCAACCACTAGCAAAATAAAGCATAAGCATAAAATGATTAATTCAAAAGAAGGCAGGAAGTGTAGGGAAAAAAAAGAACACAGAACATCAGAAGCCAATTGCAAGATGGTAGACTTAAACTAGATCATGTCAACAATTATATTAAATACAAATGGACTAAACACTTCAGTTAAAAGACAGAGTTTGTCAGATTGAATAAATAAGTATGATCCAATGATATGCTGTTTATAAATGATGTACTTCAAATATAATGATACATATAGGAAAAACGGTAGAAAAAGATGTGTCATGCAAAGATGAGTCAAAGGAAGGCTGCCTACATTCATATCAGATGAAGGAGACTTCAAGACATGCTTTTGCATGCTACCAAAGCTAAAGAAGGACTTTAAAAAAATTATTTAGGGCTGGCCCAGTGGCGCACTGGATAGTGCGCCGCTTGGGAAGCACGGCGGCGCTCCCGCCCGAGGGTTCGGATCCCACATACAGACCGGTTCCCGCTCACTGGCTGAGCAAGGCGCGGGAGCAACACCGAGGGTTGCAATCCCGTTGCCGGTCCCCGGTCCGGTGCGGGGGCAACACTGAGGGTTGTGATCTGTTGCCGGACACGGAAAAAGACAAAAAAAAAAAAAAAAAAAATATTTATAGGGATAAAAGGTTCTGTTAACCAAGAAGGCAAAACTACCCTAAATGTGTTAACAGAACTTCTAATTGCATGAAGCACAGATGGACAGCCTTGAAAGAAGCAGACAAACCACAGTGACAGAAATTTTTACTTTTCTGTCTCAGTTATTGATATAATGAATAGACCAATAGTTGGTAAAGATATATGAGATTTAAATAAAATTGTCAAGCAGTTTGCTTGGTCTCGTTGACATTTATAGAATACTGTTTCCAACAACTGCACATACCAAGTACACAATGACTGATCACCAAGTTAGCCTATTTCCTGGGCCATGAGGTAAGTCTTAAAATTGAAAGAATTGAAATCATACAGAGCATGTTATGTAATGTAACTGTAACAAAACCCAAAGGAAATAGAAGGGAGGAAATAAAAATGAAAAGGGTAGAAAGCAATGAAATAAAAAATGGGCAAGCAGTGGAGGAAATCAACAAAATTGAAAGATCAGTAATACTGAAAAATTTCCAGCTAGGCTGATCAAGGGGAGAGAGAGAGAGAGAGAGAGAGAGAATGAATTACCAATATCATGGATACGATAAGGGACATCACTTCAGATCCTACAGATATTAAAAAGGTAATAAAGGAATATTATTAACAACTTTATAACAATAAACTTAACAGCTTAGATGAGATGGACAAATTCCAAGGATACAAATGATCACACTTTGCCTAAGAAGAAATAGGAAGCCTGAAAATTCCGATATCCATTAAAGAAGTGGCATTTGTAATTAGGAACCTTCCTACAAAGACAAATTCTGGCCCAGGTGACCACTGGTGAACATTTAAGGAAGAAGTAATACTATTGTTATACAAACTTTTTCAGAAAGTAGAGGAGGAAGGGCTGTTTCCCAGTTATTTTTATGAGTCAGTATAACTCAGATACCTAAATGTGACAAGGATGTTATAAGAAAATTAGAAACCAGTATCCCTCATTAACACAAATGCAAAAATTTTTGACAAAGCATTAGCAAATTGAATCACATAATATATAAAAACGACAGTACTCATGACCGAGAGGGATTTATCCCAGGCATGCAAGATTGGTTTAACATTCAAAAACCAATCAGGATAGTTGACCACATTAGCAAAATAAAGGGAGAAAACCATATGATCATGTCAAGAGATGCAGAAAAAGCACTTGAAAAAATTCACCCACTCATGATAAAAACTCCCAGCAAACTAGGAATAGAAGGAAAATTCTTCTCTGTGAAAAGACATCTGCATATTCTTATAGCTCTCACCATAATTAACGGTGAAGTTATCAAATATGCTTTCCCCTAAGTTGAGTGCAAGGCAGGAGTATTTGCATTCAGTATTGTACTGGAGGGGGCAGCTAGGGCAATCAGGCATGAAGGTGAAATAAAGGCTTAAAGATTTAGGGAGATAAAAGTTAAACCGTCCTTATTGATTGTAAGCGCAGAAAATCCTAAAGAATCTATCAAAAAAAAAAAAAAAAAAAAGATGAGGACACAAGGTTAATATGCGAAACTCAATTGTGTTCCTATATATTAGCAATGAACAATTGGAAAATAAAATTTAGAAGCCAATGCCATTTATAATAACATCAAAAATCATAAAAACAGGTAGGGATAAATTTAACTAAAACTACTCAAGATCTTTACACTAAAAACTGAAAAACATTGCTGAGAGAAATTGAGGATGTAAATATATGGTGAGATGTACCATGTTTGTGAATAAAAAGACTTAAGGTTGTTAAGATATTAATTTTCCCCAAATTGATCTTTAGAGTCAATATAGTCCCAATCAAAATTATACCAAGCTTCTTTTTGTAGAAACTAACAAGTCTATTATAAAATGTATATGGACATGCAAAAGATCCAAGATAAAATTTACAAAATTCTATAAAAGAAGAACTAAGTTGGAGGATTAACCTCTTGATTTCGAGCCTGTAGAGCTATAGAAATCAAGACAGTGTGGTACTGGCATAAGGACAGATAGCAGAATAGTGGAATCAAGTAGAGTCCAGAATAGTCAAGAGATAGCCCGGGAGGAAAGGACAAAGGACTCATGTCCAGGATGCATAAAAACTCCCATAGCTCAGCATCACAAAGGCTGGTAAAAAGGCCCAGTTAAAAAATGGACAAAAGGTTCAGACAGACACTTCACAACAGAAGACAGACAAATAGCTAATAAACACTTGAAAAAGTACTCAACATTATTAGTCATTAGGGAAATTCCAATTAAAACCACAGTGAGATACTACTGTGTATCCAATGAATGGCTAAAAATAAAAGAATTGACAACACTAAATGCTGACAAGTATGTGATACAATCAGAAGTCTGAGACATAGCTGGTGGGAATGTTAAATGGTGCCATCGCTTTGGAAAACTGGCAATTTCTTGTAAAACTAAACGTATGCCTACTTTATGATTAACAACTCCATTCTTAGGTATTCACACAAGAAATGGACATTTATGTCTACAAAAAAAAAAAAAATGCTTGTGTAAGAATGTTCATAGCAGCCTCATTCATATTAGCCAAAAACTGGAAACAACTAAAATATCAGTGAAAGAATGGATAAACAGTTTCACACAGTGTAATGTTATTCAGTAACAATGTGGATGAATCTCAAAAACATCATGTTAACCAACAGGAACAAAACACAGAAGAAAATATAGTGCACAATTTCATTTACGTGAAGTTCTAGAACTGGAAAAACTAATCCAAGTGATACAATCAAAGCAGTGGTTTCCTCTGGCTAGTGGTGGGCAGTGCAGGAATTCTTGTGGAAGAACATGTTCTGTATCTTGAGGGGGTTCCACTGGTGTACTGATTTGACAAAGCCTATCAGATAGTATGCTTATATGTCTGTATTTTCAATTATACATCGAAAAGTAATAAAAATCTTTTAAAATGCTGGATAGAGATACTCAGAAGCCATAAAAAAAAAATTGAGTCAAAACATGAACCCAAAGTAAGTGGAACCCTAAAGTCATATTTTCAGATCTGATGAACTTGAGCTTTTGTGTTTGAGGCCCTACCAAGTACTTGGGACAGAAGGAAATGGTCACGGTTCACCCCAGGTAGTGGGGCTAAGGGGAGAACCCTGCAGGTAAAGCTGTCAGCCCCAAGGGCTTCATCCTCAGGGCAAGGCTGCATTAGGAACAATCCCAGCCCTGCCCCAGGACTGCAGGGGACACTTGTTACCTTTCTGCTGAGCTTTGGTATGTGTCTCCGTGTGAGTGAGGGTTTGGGGGACCCTCTGCTTAAGGGTGAAGGAAAGGATGCTTGGGGGGGGGGTGTAAACTAGTCCAGTCGCCTTCAAAAGGTAACTTGGCTTGAGCCAGGGAAGTTGAGGAGGTGCATTCTCTATGTCCTAGGTGTTCCACTCCTGGGTTCTGTGTACTCAGAGCCACGCTGTCCAGCATGGTAGCCACTAGCCACACGCAACGATTTAAATGAGTATTAATTAGAATTAAATGGATTGAACTGTTCCACTCCTCAGTCGCACTAGCTACATTTCAGGCACTCCAGACCCACCCATGGCGAGTGGTCACTGTGCTGGGCAGTGCAGACATACAGCCTTTCCACTGTCGCAGAATTCTGCTGGGTGGTACTGCTGTGGAGAAGTGATTTTCCAAGTGTGCTCCCTGGGCAAGCAGCATCAGCACCACCAGAAAATTTGTTAGAAATGCAGATTCTTAGATCTCATTTCCCAGGCTTTCCTGAATCAGAAATGCTGGGGATAGTATTATGCCCAGTAGTAATTCGTGCTTTAACAAGCCCCCCAGGTGATTTTGGAGCACACAGCAGTTTGAAAGCCACTGCTCTGGAGAGACTCTTGAAAATGTTTACAAAGATTATAGCAGTACTGATTTTTAATAGAAAAACTGGAGCAGAACCTAAATATCCATCAACAGTAGAATGGATAAGTACATTATGGAGTACTATCGGAGCAATGAAAATTAGTAATGATCTGCAGCTACATGCAGCAATGTGAGTGTATGTCAGGAACATAATGTGTAACGAAAGAAAAACGTTCTTGATTAATACATACCTTTTATTTACCTTTATTTAAACTTCAAAACCAGAAGAAAACCACTGTGGTGCAGAGAGAGAGACAATTAAGGAAATGACAAACACAATTTAGGATAGTGTTTACCTTCAGAGAAGTGGAATCTCATGGATGGGGCTGGCTTCAGGGAAAGTTACCCATCGAGAGGTTTCTTTTCTTCTTAAATGATGGACAGTAAGTTTGAAGGCTCTTGTTCTGTTGGCATCTTTTACTCTCATATTTTTGAAAAGAGATTTGTGTGTTAACTCAATACTTAAACAACTTAAAACACTCGAATATCAGAGTGTTTTGTTGGTTGTGAATTAAGTTTTTCCAAAGAGTAAAATAGAGCACCAAAAATATTATTTTAGCTACCCACAAATTAGTTGACTTTTATTTACGTACTCTCATTGTTGCCAGCTTTTACTTTAACTTTCTGCCTTCGCATTTATTCTTCCTTTTGGGACATAGAAGGGTTAGAAATGAAATGCTGGGCAAAGTTCTCCCAATCAAACTTGAGCTGAAGCAAAACAGGAGTGATAATGTTCAGCTGAAAAGAAAAGACTATTTAAGGGAAGTTATATTAATAAGTTAATTAAAGAGAGCTACGTTATTGTAGCAAACAATGTTAAATAAATATGTCCTAAGTTCCGAAGATAAGAAAACATAAATCCAAAATCTGATAGAAAGATTATGGTTGTAATGGAGAACTTTTTAATTCTTTCTTCTCAGTTTGTGAGTTATCAAATAGAAAAAAAATAATGCCCAAGGATCTGAACAATGGAGTTTTTATGGTCAAATTAATACTTATTCACCAGGAGTTCAAAGACAGAAGAATAGCTACACTTTATTTAGAAGAAGTCACACTGAATCCACATACACGCACATGGATTCACTGGTTGTCTATATCCACGTACGTGTGCACTGGTGGATATGCAATGTAAACCACATTAATTGTTCTGAAAACCATAAAGCTAAAATCATATGCCCACATTAAAAATTTTAAGCACACCAGTGCCCACTAGGATACACAGTTCAGTAGAATATGTAAAATGTCTATTTGGCTGTGATACCAGCATGTGTCCACAGAGCACTGTAGCCAAATGCTCCTTCTGTGAGTCATGGGAGGAGCTTCAGGCAGAGGAGCTGATCATTATTCCTTTTACTGTGAATTTGAAATGTGGCCTCTAACTGGGTAAAGGGTCTGTGGCATCACTTCTTATTGTTTCTTACAACTGCATGTGCATCTACAGTTATCTCAAAATAAGAAGTTTAATAAAAAGAGTAGTCCCCTTCCCCGTATGCTAATAGTTTATATGCAATAGTATTTGCACAATAGGTAATGTTATCTAATGCCCAGCAAAGGAGAGCCATCAGCCCACAGTGACTTTCCTCATAAGGTGATGCTTTCACCTGTTGGCCCACAAACCATCCAAAAGATAAGTTGAAGAAAATATAAAATGCCATATCCACAGGCCTGTTCATTATAGCACTGTTGTAACAGCAAAAGACCAGAAACAACACAAATATCCATCAAAAATGGGACAGGTTGAATGACTGATGCTGCTCACACTGGAGTACTGTATGGGGTGGGAAGGAGTGTGGGCCTGTCTCTGTATGGCTAGTGGACTCTGCTGTATTGCTTACTGGGAGAAGCACAGCACGCAACAGTGAATATGATGCCTGTCACTCATCTCTTGGTCGATTGGCGAGTGTGAGTATATGCACATGCACACACACACATTCCTATTTGCGTATGTTACAAAAGAGAGAAGAAATCAATGAAAGCATAAACCAGAAACCGATGGGAAGGGCTGTGGTCTCCATGGAGAGGATGGGACACAACAGTAAGGTCAGGGATGGAGCCTGACCCCTCCAAATGCACCTTGTTTTATAAACTTCAGAATCATGTGTTGCTTTATATAATTGTAAAAACAAATTAAACCCAAATAAGAAAGCTATCCTTAAAAAGCTAGAATGAGATTAAATTAATAAAACCCTAAACTATCTATAAAGTTGGTGCTTTAACCATACACAGAGCAGTTACTTCAAATATACTTTCCAGCTCTGACAGGATATCTCTGTTTTTTTTTTGAAAAGCTGCTGATTTCCTCTTTAATGTTCCTCAAAGTCTCTAGATAGTGCAGTGAATTACCCTTATATTAGATTTCTATTCTTTAAAAAAAATTAAGATGTAATATACATACCATAAAATTCAATTTTTAAAAGTGTACAATTCAGTGGTATTTAGTCAGGATATATCTTAAGCACAAAAAGAATTGCAAAAGAAATTTAAAGACTACTCAGTAATCAAATTGTTAGAATAACATTAGTGCTATTTTGAAACTATTATTTATGTAAATACTGAAGTACATATCTACACAAACATATATTAGGATAAAGCAAATAAGTAATTATGATAATGTTATTGGAACTAAGTTTTAACGTAAAAGAGATTCAGCATAAAACCAAAGAAATAAAACCCCTGTAATCTTAAAGAATTAAGAGTCAGTATGAACTTATACATTCTTCCTTTTTTAAAAAATAAAGTCATACCTCCTAGCTCTCTGCAGTGAAAATTATTCGACCCAATGATCAGCCCAGTGGGAATGAGCACCCCTGCAGAGTCCCTGTTGCACTTCCCATGAAAAGGAACCAGGGTTACTTAGAGAAATGTTTGACTCTGAGAAACATTCAAGATGATTCGGGAATGTCTAGTCATAAAGAAAGCGGGGAACTTCTCATAGACTCCTGGGATCAGGTCAAAAGCTCAATTTAAAGGGCTCCCTCTGCCCAGAAATGGGAAAATTGAGCATCAGGAAAAATTATGATGGCAGTTTATTGCAACATATCAAATACGTTAAACCCTCTGAATTCATTATAATTTCAAAATAAAACCTTTACGGGTTGCCTTTGAAGGTTTCTAGGGCACCAACTGCTAAATAAAAGAAAAGATTCAAGCAAGTATTTTTTGTTTCTGGTAATCAAATAGTTTTTGAGGGAAAGTGATTCCTTCTAGGAGAAATGCAGCTGTAAATGCAGAGAAGGAGAGGATTTCAGCCTCTCCCTAATGAAGTGATGGGCTCCGGCAGTGCTTTGAAAACCATTAGGGGGAGCTTTCAGGGAGCTTTATAATGGATGGTTCTGCCCAGCTACACACGGACCTGCTAATCAATCATAGCATCACAAGGAAAGAGACCACAGACATTCTGTACCTCCGCACACCTGGATCTGATCCAGCCCCTAGACCTGAGTTATGGGAAGCACCAGGACAAGGGGAAGCAGGTAGAACTAACCATGGGAACAAAACCAGCCAAAGCGTGAAACATCCTGCTGAACAAATGACCAGCAAAAACAAAGCACAGAGGCAAGAAGGAGGGAGGGGAGACTTGGAGATTTTTAAAAAGTCTTAGGGGACTTAATTGTCCCCTGCAATGTGTGCACTTCACTCGGAGCCTGATTAGAACAAAGCGGCCATGAAAAGACGCACAGCTAGGAGATGTGCTAGCTCATATTGAGGAGGAGTTGATTTTTAGATATGATAATAGTCTTTGGATAGTGCTTCTAGAAGGAGTCCTCAGCTCTAAAAGAAGCTATGGATGGATGAAATGTGATGCCTGGGATTTGTTTTAGAATAATCCAACAGCATGTGGGCAGAGTGGGGGTTAGTAATAAAGCAAACAGCATTAGTCAAATATTGATCATTGTGGATCCTCAGTGAGGGTTACATGGAATTTTTTATACTGTGCTAATTTTGGGGGGAATTTTTGGAAAGTCTGATTTGAAAATGTTTTTTAAAACCACACCACAGGCACACGCACTCACTCTCACACACAATCTGAAGGCCTGGCCTGGGCGATCAAGTGTGCAAGTCACGAGGCCTCCAGGACACAGAGCAGTCACAGTGTCACTGGGCTGGGACGCGGAGGCCCTGCAGTGCCTGTATAACACTCCTTGACTTAGCTCATAAGATGTTCTTTTCAATATTCTATTTCCTGCTAAATCTAGGAATTCCCTGGAGAATGGCTATTAGGTGAATGTGAGTTATTTTTGTTGAAATTAGTTTTAAAGCAATAAAGTCTTATTCACAGCCTAATTTGCAAACGGACAGGTTTAAGTGTTTGCTCAAGGTTGGTGGTCTGAGGCCTTTTAAATGTTCAGTCATCAGTGATAATCAAAGGTCAAAACAGCTCGGTGTGAAGCTACCCATTAAGCAAGTAATTTGGAACTTCAGCATACCATTCATTCACTCACTCATTATCCTATCCTTTTGAATCCTTGCTGTGTGCACAAGTACTGTGCTAGACGCTGTGGGAGACCCAGACAAGAAGGGAAGGTAGGGCCTCATCTCTAGAAGCTTTCAACCCAGCACTGTGGTTCTTCCACTCTACTCTGTGTGGGAATCATCTCGGGAGCTTGTTAAAAATGAAGATACATGGCTTACCACACACAAAGAGACTCTGTTTCTGTTCTCATGTAAGAAAGGACGACATGTGTTGGCCCATCTGTCCACCCAACACTCATTGAGGTGCTTCTGCTCAATGCCAAGCACTGAGCCGGCCACGAAGGGCACAAGTCACATAAGGCTGTCAGTTGACGGAGGCGTTTTAGAGATGCGTTAGATGTTTCTGTCTCAGCATCATGCCAGGATGGATGTGCATCACCTGTATTTATTCCTGCCACTGCTGTCTCCTCCCAGGTATTCCAGTAGCTGAGTAACTCTGGATTTCTGTCTCAGCATCATGCCAGGATGGATGTGCATCACCTGTATTTATTCCTGCCACTGCTGTCTCCTCCCAAGTATTCCAGTAGCTGAGTAACTCTGGGAGATCCCAGTCAGTGATATTGAAAACCTAACACGTTGGACTAAGCAAATGCCCTTTATTGCCTTGTTGTAAGAAATGAGTGTCTCTGTCCCCTCACCAGTGGACACTGGGCCTGCATAAACTCACTTGGTACTGTCAGGTGGTAGGCCTGGGCAGCTGCAGCCTTGGTGGCTTCCTTGTTTGTTTACTCCAGGAATGATCATTTGCAGTTGACCATAGCAGTGAGGGAGGTGACTGTGTCGATGCATTGGTAGAGACAGGTACTCACAAATCATCTTTTGGGGAGTGAACTTATTGCTTGTTCACTTGTGGCCTGTACACCTGGCAGGCTTCATGAGCCTCCACAAGGCAGTACCCTTGAAATGCAGACTGCAGAGACCTGGGTCTCAGAAGTTCTGAGTTCCTTAGAGTTTGTCCAACCCATCTCTTCTTTTTTCCAGTTGAGGAAACTGAGTTTCATGTGAACCTAAGCTGTCTAAGAATTTTCAGATTAGTGCTTACAGTGAAAAATGTATTGGCATATCACTGGCTTCATCATTCTCTTGACCACCTTTGTTGAGTAGAGGTGTCTGTGTGTGAGCTGACAGTAGAATGCCTGCCAAGCTGAGAGGGTATGTGGAGACTGAAGAACGAAGCAGGCAACTCCACATAGTTTACAAGGAATCTGTTGTTCTTGATACTGACAGGTGGTAAATTACTGGGAATGGATCGGTGGAGGATCAGCCTGAGTGCTGCGCATTTGCATTTTCTGCAACCCAGGGTGGGGGGAGGGGATGGAAGAGTTGAAGCTTATAAAGGAGTTAGAGACAAAAGTGGAGCTATGCCAAAGAGAGAAAGGCTGCAGAAGTGGAAGATTCCAGGTGCCTCACAGCCTCCTGTTGCTTATCCTTGGGTTTGCTGGCATCACTCCCCTTATCTTGCACAAGCATAGCATCCTGTTCCTTTCCCTTCCTCTGTTGCTAAGCAACCTGTGCAGGGGAAAGATTCTTACTGTTGAAGCCAGAGCTCCAAAGGTCTGGCTCAGAGGATTGAGTGGGTTCTGACCAGCATTTTTTCACGAGGACTCTGTTGTGCACTTACACAATCACAGTGTCATCTCTAATTCTTACTATAATTTGTACTGTAATACTAATTGCTGTTTTACAGATGAGCAATCAGAACTGAGACAGGGACTGTAATGACCTCAAGCAGTGTGGGAACTATAGCCCAGGCCTGTCTGACTTCGGCAGCCCCTGACCTTTCCACAAGAGCAGGGGGAGCTATTGCATGCCTGTGTCTGAGCTAGGAGCTCAAGGATGCAGGAGCAGGGCACATTCCCCTGGCCCTCAGGAGTCCCTGTGGGAAGCGAGTGAATAGCAGAAGGTGCTGCACACTTGTGTCCCGATCTGTTGAATATGGCCCCAGAACCCAGGAACGGAGCAGCCTGGAGGGAGCCTGCAGCAGCCCAGGGAATCTCAGCAAAAAGGGGCAGGGCTCAGACCTTAAAGGATGGGGAAGGTGGAGGTAGAAGAAAGAAAGGGCTGCTGAGGCCAGGAGGGGAGGAAGGAGTCCCAGGAGAGAGTGGGTGAGGAGGCACCACAGGGCCCATGGCAGGGGCCTGTGGGGGCCCCACGCACCCTAGGGAGCAGGCTGAAGGTGAGCCTGTGTCAGTGGGGTCAGCCATGCCTGTGTCTTAAGAAGGTCTGCCGTGTCCGTGCCACTTGAGTCATGGTCAGACATGGAAAGAACATGGTGTGTGCACCGAGAGCTGCCACCAGCTTGCTCTGTGACTCCTGCACTCTTCTGGCTGAGTTCCATCTGCAGAGAGAATCGAGGCTTTGAGCTATTAACTGGTATGATGTCATTTCCTGCTTCAAAGAAAAAATAATCAGATCCGCCACCAGCTTGCTCTGTGACTCCTGCACTCTTCTGGCTGAGTTCCATCTGCAGAGAGAATCAAGGCTTTGAGCTATTAACTGGTATGATGTCATTTCCTGCTTCAAAGAAAAAATAATCAGATCCCACAGCAGCATCTTTTTCCTTTGAATTTGTCAGGAACGTCCTTGACACGATAAAAAGGGTAGAGTATATTGGTTTGGACAGGGTAGCAAAGGTGCCTCTGAATGGTGCTTACAGGTCAGAGGGTGATGTGGCATCTTCTAAACATGCCGAGTCATGAGTTATCAGGCGGGTGATGTTGATATTTGGGAGATGGGAGGAGACATCACAAGGACAGCTGGGGTTAGCCATAGAAAGTTAATTCTTCTTTCAACTTAGTGGCCGGCTCTGGCCCCCACGGTCTTTCAGAGCATTGTGTATAATTCATGAAGTTTTGACAGAGCAGCACGAAAGGGATGTCTTTGATTTCCTCCATAAAAGAGATGGGCATTTGCAGGCAGCGTGACACTTGTGAAGGGAGCCACCTCTGCGATGTGTCTTGCCAGTAACAGAGGACCATGTGATCCTACGCTGAGTTGCACATGGTCTGCTGGGAGTGCCTATGCCCAACCCTGTGAGTGTCCTGAGACCCTCCTTAAAATATGTAAATCCAGGTCATTGTCTGTGTTTGAGTCTTACCTGGTTTTGTCCAGTGTGCACTTTTACATTTTAGGACCAGCTCCTCCCTAAGGGCCAGAAGCAGCAGCGGGCGACAGAGAGCAGGTGGGAAAGAGGTGAGGGGGGCTCCCTGCCTTGTCCACTTTCTACGCTCTCAGGCCAGCCCCTGGGAGAACTTGGCGGGCTGGTTCTCATCTGTGAGCCAGAGGACTTCCTAACTCGTCAAGGAGGGTTGATTTCTTGTTAATCAACTGTATATTTAAACCAATCATTTGGCATTTAATAAGACCAGGGAACACAGCACTGGAAAATGTCTTTCAAAATTGAAGACAGAGACCCTGATCTGGATAGTCATCAACTATGATGGTTGATCTATGCGTCACCTTGGCTGGACCGCCATGCCCAGATATGTGATCAGACATTATTCTGGATGTTTCTGTGAAGGTATTTTTTTGGATGAGATTAACATTTAAATTAGTGGGTTTGCAGAATTCCTTCTTGCTCAGGGGAGGTCAGTCTTTGTCTGTTAAGGCCTTCAACTGATTGAAGCCATTCCTTAAGATCTATCTCTCTCTTCCTTTCTCTCTCTCTCTCTCTCTGTATATATACACATATATATGTACATACACATACTTATATACATACACACACGAGGATACCTCAAAAAGTTTAACAAATTTTACTGGAAAAGAATTTGTAGATAAAGGGAGGCTTTCTTTGGAGAACAGTTTGCAGACCAGGAAGATGCAGCCTTTGGTAGGAAAGGAAGTGTGCCCCACTAGCACGAAGAGAAAGGCTGTCCTATATAGCAGAAGTTCCTGCCCAGGCTCCCAGGGCCTCCTGTGCAGATGAGGGATTCGAGCTTGCTCAGTCCTGATTGGTTTGGCCTAGTATGCAAAAGAGGGATTCTGGCTTTCTGAGCTCTGGCCAGTTAACACTTGTCAGGTTGCCGTCCACTGGTGAAGTTTATGTGCAGCAGCTGAGACAACATAAACAGGGACAGGTAGCTTGTAGAAGTCCCAAACGGGTCGCACGTGCAACCTCTAGTTAGCAAATGGCTATTTAGCTACAGTTTTAATCTGGACCCAGTTAGTCACTCAGGACCTGTCTTGAAGGATTGGCTCTTTCAAGATTCACAAGTTCATGGAAAGATTCCTATTATCTTCTAATTCTATTTTTCCACAAATTTTTTGAAGTACCCATGTGTACGTACCAACAGGAGATATATATATGTATATTTATATGTGTGTATATATATGCGTGTGTGTATATTTGTTCTGTTTGTTTCTCTGGAGAAACGTGTGTGTGTGTGTGTGTGTGTGTGTATATATATATATATATATATAGTTGTTCTGTTTCTCTGGAGAAACGTACGTGTGTGTGTGTGTGTGTGTGTGTGTGTGTATATATCAACCAAGGCATAAAGGTCCGTTAGGAATTTTTAAAATTATTATTTCGGTGTATTTTAATTATTTTATATTTTTCTCTTATACCATATGGCTCTAAAAGGCTTATTTCAGTTAGGAAGTATTGATACATTAGAGCAACAAGCAGAATCCCAGGACCAGGGAGTAGACCTTGTGGGCTTCTCTCTTCCCTGACCAGCCCTCCCAAGGCTATAGAGATGGGAATCTACTCTGTGACTTATTGAACTTGATTGGCTGTGACATTTGTCAGTTTACCAATTGGAACGTGCTCAGACGTGGACAGACACATGCCAATAAGTATCTGGCAAGAGACAGTATAGATGGCGTAGTGATAATAGATGAGTCACTTTGAAGACAACTGACAAGTAACAAGCTCGTTCATGCTTTAGGATTTGGCTGCGTAAAGAAATGTGCTTTTCAGTTCTCATCACTGGCCCATGCCCCAAGCATGGGGATGTGGGTGTGAATTTCTTTGTTTCTGATAGATAATGCTGTAATGCAGGGGCCTGGTGATGAATATTTCAAAGGAAATCATAGCAAAGATTTTGCTTGCGCAGCTGAAGTTGGTGCACTTGAATCCAAACAAAGAATGGGAAACGGTTCCTGCTGTTTGCATGGCCTCTGGAATGCATCTATATAAATATGTATATGCGGGAAATCTCCTGATGCCAGGAGGCCGTTCATTTTTATTTCAGTGCCAAAAATTATAAGGAACGTTTAGTGATGCCATTAAAGGTGGAGATTGTTCCTTTTATCACAATTTCTCTATTATAAAAAATAGAAGGAAAATTATTTCCATGTATATGTCATATGTTAGTAATTTGCATTTAGTTAATCTGTAGTCATTTTGAACTTTCATCTGTCATTTTGTAAGCAAAACTAAATGCACTGCAGAACCTGGAATGAAGGCTTAAGAAGACTGATCCTGTCATGAGGTGTCAGGATTTATCTTGTGCCTTCCAGCCTGTGACTGAAGGAGAGGAATCACTCTTCCCTGTTTTGTTCAGCCTTTTGAGCTTCTCCCAAACATCAAGGCCACGGACCTTGAGAAAACTGATGACAGTTCCCCCGGAGAGCAGACGTGTGGCAAACCCTGAGGCGATGGACAGAAGGAAGATCCTTCCAGGGAAGGGCACAGGGAACTGGGAGCTGGATGACAGCAGAGGGGGTGGGGCCGGAAATGTTGCCCAGCATGGGGCTGGAGGTGACAGGGTCCCTCCACGCTCTTTGTCACGTGGGCTCTCCCGAGGGGCTGGAGCCACATGGACTAGTGGTCCCTCCAAATAGATAAGTCTGTTGGTGATTGGAAAAGACCACCTCAAATTGGTCCTTGGTCTTTTGTTTTTTTAATTATGAAAAATGTTAACTATATGGAAAGGTATAGCTAATAAACTAATGAATGTTTGTGCATTTACTACCCAGCTTTGCCAAATCTAAAATCTTTCATTTATTTCTTATTTAAAAGTTTAATCTTATGTACACCATTGAAGCTTCTTCCCTTCCCTTCCAATTGAATTTGTATTTCTAAACATGTTTTAGTATATTTGTCACATATACAAAGGTGCTTGAAAAAGTTTGTATCAGTAGAATTAAACGATAATATGGATGTTTCTGTGAACTTCTGGAAGTACCCCCCTCATCCATAAACAAATATAGTATTGTAATGATATTCTTCTGAAACTTTTTATAAATGGCATCATACTCAAATATCTTTAGCAACTTTTAAAAACTTTTATTTAATTCAGCTTTACACACACACACACACACACACACACACACACACACTTTAAAAGATGACTAGTAAGGGGATCAATTTAATTCAGCTTTACACACACACACACACACACACACACACACACACACACACACACACACACACACGCTTCCCCTAGGTGCCAGAGATGGTTTTAACCTGTCTTTGTTGGCCTGCTCTTCTCCAACCAAGTTCTCCCAAGGACTGAGAAACTAATTCAGAAATTCTCATTGAAATTAGAAAGGAAGGGGAAGATCAAAGGAGAGAGAAAAAATACTACTTCCCTTGGTCAAAAAGGTAACCATAGCTTAAGGAACAAGGGCACCATGACTTGGAGTCAGGGCAACAACAAGAGTAGGCAGGGGTGTCCCCTTGCCAAGAGCCCAGGAGGCTGGTAGAGGAAGATCCTCAAGCCAGAACCTCTTGCTCCCCTCAGTGTGACTCTGTGTATGGAAAGGAACATGAGTGCTTACCCTGACATCATTGCTAATGAAGTCAGTCTTGCCATCTGAAAAAATGAGGGGGTGGTGAGCATGTGGTACAAAGGCTGATTCCCTGAGCTCTCTATCCCTGCAGCCCTGGCGGAGCAGCTATGCTGAGTGCTATGCACAAGCCCAGCACAGGGAGGCAGTGTGGGCTCACGGTCAGCCTCAGCCCAGCCTCCTTAGAACAGGCAACTGAAGACAAACAAATGAGGGAGGGGAAAGGACCCAGATACCAAAGTGGGAGGAAAGGGAGAGGAGTTCTTGCAACAAATGTATTGATATTTGCTCTTAATATAAGAGATATCCCTCTAAGAAGTACCCTAATCAATGAACCCAGTCCTTTCAATCTTACTACAAGCCCTTGACAAGAAAAGGTCTCTGAAAGCTCTCAGTCCTTGCTATGTCCTTGGACTGGTGCTTAATACCCAGTGCAACCTGGTTCCAGCTTCTTTTCCAGCTTTCTCACCCCTGTTTTCCTTCACACACAGGATGCTCAGGTCAATTTCTCTTCCCTATCCAGGCTCCCTACTGGGCCTCTGTCCATGCTGTTCTCTCCACCTGGAACAGCCTCTTCCAAAGACCCTCTTCCCCATTATATAATATATAGTGATCATATATGTATACATTATGTGTATGAATATTATTCAGTCTTAAAAAAGAAGGAAATCCTGCCATTTCTCACAACATGGAAGATATGCTAAGTGTAATAAGCCAGACACAGAAAGATGACTGACTACTGCATGATCTCATTTACATGCAGAATCTAAAATCTTCGAACTCAGGGAAGCAGAGAGTAGAATGCTGGCTGCCAGGGGCTGGGGGAGGGGGAAATGGAGAGCTGCTGCTCCCGGGTGCGAAGTTTGAGTTACGCAGGGTGAGTAAGTTTGCAGATCTAAGGTGCAGCATGGTGACGATAGTTAACAGTACCGTATTGTGTAACTTGACATTTGCTGGGAGGGCAGATCTTAAGTGTTCTCAGCATGCACGCACACAAGGTCACTGTGAGGTGATGGACATGTGGTGATCGTTCCACGGTGTGCGTATGTACCAAAGCATCAAGTATACACCTTAAATGTGTACAATTTCTGTTGGTTAGTTGTATCCCAATAAGGTTGGAAAAACCGCACAAAAATTCCAACAAAATTCAAAGAAACTATGTTAGAATTGTGTGAACAGTCTTTTAAAAGGAAATTTTAGAAACATGTTTACATTGTGAATTCATCTCTTGGCTTTTCCAGTCTACTGGAGAATCAAATTTCATAAAATTTAGACTCTGAAAATTCTCAGTCAAAAGTAATGATAGATCAGTAAAACGATATTCTGAAAATTCTAAAAAAAGAAACAAAAAAAACCATAAAAAGAAAAGGAAAACTTCTGGGTTGCAGGGTACTTGAACATCTAGATGTGACCCGATTGCTGTCCAGCCTGGCCGCCTCTGCCTTCCCCCCGCTGGCAGGACGCAGTCCCCTTCCGACTCAAGGACTCTCCTGTGCCTCGTATGCCCGTTTTAGTCCCACGCGTCTGGAGAGTGTGAGCTGGCGCCTCACTTCTGCTCAGCGTGCTCTGTGTGTCCCTGACTGCCAGGGGGCCCCGCTGCTTTTCCTTTTGTGACTGGCCACTCCAGGCCTGTCCCTGTCCTTAGCCCATTTTCTTATGAGGCAGTTTATCTTTTTCTTATTGATTCTTAGGAGGATTAAAAAATTTAATGTATTCTGGGTACTAATCTTTGTCAGTCATATATGTACTGTTACATACCTTTTTCTAGTCTGTGATTAAGATACCTCAATTATAATGCCTTTGTATATAGAAGTGTAAAAGTGTCGGGTAGTCAACTTTAAAAATGTGTGCTGTGTGTTCCAAAGTTTTGCTTTTAAGTGTTGCTTTCTGACCCACCTTGAATTTGGCTTTGTGTAAGGTGTGCAGTAGGGTCTGATTTCATTCTTACCACACGGGTAGCCTGTTGTCATCTCAGTGCCATTTGCTGAACAAGCTGTCCCTTTCCACACTGACCCGCACTAGCCTGTCGGTCAGGCTCAGTATCCGTGTCAGTGTGGGTGTGTACGTTCTCTGCTCCCCGGGACTGTCTGTCCCGGGCCCTGATCACATGGTCTGTATCAGTCTCACAAAATGTCTTGGTGTCTGATACAGGTCTTTGCCTTACTTTGGGGTTATCGTGCTGTTCTTGGCCCTTTGCTCTTCAGTGTCAACTTTAGAACAAGCTTTGTATTCCACAAAAGCCTGGATAGAGGATAGGGAGTTTTTATTAGAAACACATTGAATTTACAGATTAAAGTGGAAGACTGTTGTCATCTTTTCAGTATTGACTCTCTTTGTCTATTAACCTGATCTGTCTCTCTGTTTAATTAAGTTTTCTTTTATGTCTTTCAGAGAACTTTTATATCTTTTCCATAAATGTCTTGCACATATTTGGTGTGAGGTATTCTTGGGTTCCTCTCTCTCCCCCAGCAAAAATTCTTTAGGGTGGGCTCCACCTGGCCAAAGGCTGCCCTTCTGCCCTTGGCTTTGACTGGTCAGAATGGCCTTTCATCTCCTTGCCTGGAGTAGGAGGGGTACTGAGAGCTAAGGGTCCCCCAGGAGTGACAGAGGCTTCCATTATTGTGCAGCTTTCTTTTGGAACAACTTTATGGTGCGCTGGCTAGTTTATTAGACACAGTTTACTGGAGGTAGTAAAAAATCAGAACTGGGAGATTTCAGCTGTCTGATCCAATTGGAATGAGATTGGAGCTTTTATTATGGTCATTTCCAAGTGCATCTGGGCACTTACATGAATTGTCTTTCCCTTAACTGGTGAGATTTATGACTTCTATAAGTGGTATTGTTAGAGAAACAGCATTTCTCCTTGACCTCCAGAATTTGCTGTCCCTGGAATTCTGGCCCTTCCCCAGTTTGAGCTTCTGAGGAGGAGACTCTTCCGACAGCCTTGTTTTTCAGAGGGTGATGGGACAGCATGGAGCAAGTGCACCTGCAACAGCTGGACCTCACTCCAGCTGCTCTGTCAACCTGACCTTGCTATCACCGGGTGGCTGTGCTATGTGGGGCTGGCACTCTTCCCCTGTGCTCTGCAGGGCTGCATTACGGGAACCAGGAACTCTCTCCTCTGTGCACTGTAGGGCAGCTTTGCGGGAACTGGGCACCCTTCTCCCCTCCGTGCACTGTGGGGCAGCTTTGTGGGAACCAGGCATTCTCCCCATGCACTGTGGGGCCACCTTGTGGAAAATGGATACTCTTCCCTGTACACTATGTGTCCAGAGCCACCCTGCTCCCCCGAAGTTCATCATGCTTCTCTGGGGTGGGTCTGGGGGCGCTCATCGGTGGCAGCCTGGGTCCTGGGGGTTCCCCACCTGTTGCCCATCATCTTTATTGACAGTCTGCCCTCCTTGGGGTGAGATGTCCCTGGCAGACAGTTATGCCCTGAGCTCCAGCTGGGCCTTGCTGTGAGGATAGGAGCCGATGGCTCTGGAAAGCCATGGACGAAAGGAGTGGGCAGGTGCTGGCTCTTCTCTTGTCTAGCCTGCACCCAGTAGACCAGGACTCTGTGGACCAGAGGTTTTCCTGAAGACGAATCCCTTCTTCACTTACCATCCCAGCTGGTGACAGTGTTGTAGAGGCTTCATTGCCAAGGCTGCTGCAAAAGTGAAAGTTTAACCCCCAGAAAACCACGAGTCTCGAAATCTTACTCTATACTGCAGAGTGTAGAAGTATTAAAATATGGACACTACCTTTTGGGACTGTAGGAGGCAGCTGGGAGGAAAAGCCATACAAAGAGAGAAGGGCCCAGACAAGGTCCTCTGTATTCTCATTGCCAGATAAGAAGCGTTGGAGGAAATGCAGGCGGGGCTCGCAGGAAGGCAGGAGAGGTGGGGGCTGGAGGAGCTGGGGTGAGTTGGATTTAGGGGTGAGGGCCTGAGCAGGGGAACACGTATGGCCTCACCTCTCTTTATAGAAATGAGAACACTGAAGGAAGATAGCTCAGCAGGTGCCGATGGGGCCCCCTGGCCGTCAGGGCCACTGCTCATTCTGGCTTGGTGGTGTGCTGCACATGGCCTGAGGTGCCATCGCATACCTAGAGGTGTGACCTGGGCAGGCCCCTCCAGGTCTCTTCACCTGCCTTCTCGTCTGTAGGAAGAGGTGAGTGAGCTGGCCCCCAGGGTCTTCCAGCCGGGCCTTTGATCTGGGCTCTGAACAGAGAGGGCAGGAAGCATTGGGGAACTGGGTGGGGGCGGACCCATGAGAGCAGCTGGGGCTTGAGGGGGACACCGACAGGCAGGCACTGGTTGCAGTTGAAGAAGGCCAAAGCTCAGTGCCCCCACAGTGCATGCAAGCCTTGGGGTGGGGGGTAGGGCACCCTCTGGCTGCCCTCTCTGCGTGCTTAGGCCTTCTCCAAAGAAGAGCTCCTCTTTACAAATGGCAGCCTGCAGAATGATTGCTCAGGCTCTGGTTGCACAATTAGGGCCTTAGCTAAATTAGCTTTGGGCTTCTGTAAGGCAACACTTGAGCCTGCCAGGATCTGCCTAAAAGGACTGTTGTCTTATGTTCCAAAGCATGGGAAGCATAGTGCTCGCAAGAGCAGTGTGATTCAGTCTGGCCCCAGCAGACTTACTGTCAAGTAGTCAGTTGGAGCTGCTGTTTTCTTAATTAGTAATTAAGACAGGGTAATATCGAAATGATCTGAAATACAATTTGCAAAAATATTCTCTTTTGTCGTATTAGTCAGAATTATATTCATCACCCATCAGAATCTTGAACAAAATATTCCTTACTCATTCGTTAAACGATTTGAGTATTTCCTCTGCACACTGGCAGTGCACGGAAGACTGGAGGTGTGCCCCCCATCCAACTGCAGAGAAGAATGGGGCACATAGGCTTGAGGGGGTTGCTTCACTTGGACTGGGCAGGTGGATGCTGGACCTCCAGAGCCTGCTACTGCCTGTAGTGGGTTGAATTATGTCCCCCCCAAACTCCCTGCAGCTTGAATTGTGTCCTTCAGGTTTTATGTATTAGAAACGTAGCCCCCACTGGGACTGTTAAGAGGGTGGGAAATCCTATTATGGTAATCAAAAGATGGAGCCTTGAAGAGGTGATTGTATTGTAGGACTGCGCAGTAGTGAATGGATTAAAAATGGTGGTCAGGGGTGTGGTTCTGAGGGCTTTAAAAGAAGAGAGTCTGTCTCTCTTTCTGCTCTCTCTGCTTCCACCATCTTGCAATATGAGAACCCTGGGTCGCTTACAGAAACTGTAAGCAATAAACTTCGTTTTTCTTTATAAATTACCCAGTCTCAGGTATTCTATTATAGCAACAAAAAACGGACTAATACACTGCCCTTGTCCCACCCAGGATGTCCTTCCATCTCCTTCCTCTCTCCAAACCTCTGCTCAGTCTTTAGCCTATAGGCTGAGGCGGCCAACGCCCCAGATGAAATGATGGGCTTGGCCAAGGTCCTCCTCCAGACATG
>NW_007728533.1:2920-3347 GCF_000696425.1 Galeopterus variegatus | reverse complement strand
CCATAATAATCATATACAGTGTATATTGACAAAATAAAAATTTAACAAAAAAAAATTTTTTAAAAAGACATTTTTAAAGATATTTTATATTTTATGTGCTATTCCAGCAAACACATGCCACAAATATATAACATAAACAAAAAAAAATAAAATAAAATAAAATTCACCAAAGAGGCTCAACAGCAGGTTCTAGATGACGGAAGAGAGGATCAGTGAAGCTAAAGATAGATTAATAGAAATTATTCAATATGAAGGACAGGACAGAAAGAAAAAAATATGGAATGAAGATGGACAGAGCCTCAGAGATCTGTGTGACATTGTATTTCTTTTCTAGGGTTCCTCTAATGAAGTACCACAAACTGGCTGGTTTTCAAAAACAGAAACTTACTGTCTCACAGTTCTGGAGGCTAGAAGTCCAAAATCAAGG
>NW_007728533.1:0-1286 GCF_000696425.1 Galeopterus variegatus | reverse complement strand
ATAGTCAAACAGTTGAACGCCAAAGACAGAGAAAATCTTGAAAGCAGCAAAAGAAGTAATTTTACTTATCACATACAGAGGAACCATATGATTAATGACAGATGTCCCATCAGAAACAATAGAGGCCAAAAGGTAGTGGAAAGACGTATTTCACCTTTTTTCATAAAGAAAAACGGCTGTCAACCAAAAATTCTATAATTAAGTAAGCAATTTTTGCAGATTGATGGTGAAATAAAACCATTCCATGATAAATTAAGACTGAGACAATTCATTGCTAGCAAACTGGTCTCATAAGAAACACAAAAGATAATCCTTCAGGCAGAAGAAAGGACACCAGATGGTAACTAGGACTTACCAGAAAAAAATAAAGATCACCAAAAATGGTAAGTATGTGGGCAAATATAAAAGACATATACATATATAAAAGACAAAATATACATGTATTTTTCTCATATCCTCTCATAACTTCTTTGAAAGACATGAGGTTTTTTAATAATTTATATTTCATTTTATCTTGGCTTATACATTGTAATTTTACATACTTATGGAATACAATCTGATATTTTGATACATATATGTTGTATGGTATCAGATCAGGGTAGTTAATATATCAATTACTTCATGCATTGATCATTTTTTTTTCTGGCAAAAACATTCAAAAGCCTCTCCTCTAGCTTTTATAAAAGACATAAGATTTTATAAAGCAATAATTACAACACTGACCTGTCAGATCACAACATATATAGATGTCATACATGTGACAATAATAGCACAAAGAAGAGGAAGGATATGGAGTTATAATGGAGAAAAATTTATATATTTTACCAAAATTAAGTTAGTTAATCTGGAGTTTTCATTAATTTATTATGTTATTATTATAGCAAATTAAGGTTTGTGTTATAATACCTGGAGAAACCACTAAGAAAATAACTCAAAAAACAGTTTAAAAAGTCAACAGAAACTCTCTTATATTGACAGATTGATAAAAAAGCAATATTCGGCTACGTGCTACAAGAGGTGCACTTTAAATACAAAGACATACTGTTCATAAGGAAAAAGATGAAAAAGATACGCAGCACAACTATAACAAAGCTTCTGTGATTATATTAATATCAGACAAAATTGACCAGAATATTACCAGTTCTCCCATATAGTGGTAAGAGCCTGGGCATTAGAAGCAGCAAGATCTACATCTGAACTCTGCTCAGCCCCTTAAAAGTTAGGGTTTGAACTAACTAAGGATGTGAAAAATCTCTATAACGAGAACTATAAACCACTCCTGAGAG
>NW_007728532.1:298182-298394 GCF_000696425.1 Galeopterus variegatus | reverse complement strand
GGATATCTTTCCATCTTCTTGTATCCTCTCTGATTTCTCTCAGGAGTGGTTTGTAGTTCTCCTTATAGAGATGTTTCACATCCTTGGTTAACTCAATTCCTAAGTATTTTATTTTTTTGGTGGTGATTGTAAATGGGCAGGCTTTCTTGAGTTCTCGTTCTGCATGTTCACTATTGGAGAATAGAAATGCTACTGATTTTTGTGTGTTGATT
>NW_007728532.1:295859-296642 GCF_000696425.1 Galeopterus variegatus | reverse complement strand
TTTGTTTTCTCTTCATGAATGCCATTTTTATTATACTAGTGGGTTTTGATTTTTCTTGTGTTTTTATGGCAGTGGTAGTTATTTTTCGGGAACCAAACGCAGTACTCCTTTGAGAATTTGTTGTAAGGGAGGTCGTGTGGTGGTGAACTCCCGCAGTTTTTGTTTGTCTGAGAAATATACTATTTGCCCTTCATTTCGGAAGGATAGCCTTGCAGGGTAGAGTATTCTTGGCTGACAATCTCTAGCTTTTAGTATTTTGAATATATCATACAATTCCTTTCTGGCTTTTAGGGTTTGAGCTGAAAAGTCTGATGTTAGCCTGATTGGAGCTCCCTTATAGGTGATTTGACGCTTCTCTCTTGCAGCTCTTAAGATTCTCAGTTTGTCTTTGAGTTTTGCTAATTTGACTATAACATGTCTTGGAGAAGACCTTTTTGGGTTGAATACATTTGGAGATCATTGAGCTTGCTGGATGTGAAGATCTTTGATTTTTCCTATACCTGGGAAGTTTTCTTCCACTATTTTCTTGAATATGTTTTCAATGCAATCTCCTTTTTCCTCCCCTTCTGGGATGCCCATGACTCGGATATTTGAGCGCTTAAGGTTGTCTGATATCTCTCTCAGATTTTCTTCAATGCCTTTGATCCTTTTTTCTTTTTTTTTGTCTGCTTGTGTTATTTCAAACAGCTCATCTTCAAGTTCAGAGGTTCTCTCCTCAACTTCGACAAGCCTGCTGGTTAAACTCTCCGTTGTGTTTTTTATTTCGCTGAATAGCTTCATCAT
>NW_007728532.1:277750-294859 GCF_000696425.1 Galeopterus variegatus | reverse complement strand
CGGCCGCTGCTGCCGGCTTCTCCGCTGCTGCCGGCAGTTTCTTTGCTGCTGCCGCTGCAGCCGGTTCCTCCACTACTGTTGCTGCTGTTTGGCTCCACTGCTGCTGCTTCCACCACTCCCACTGCTGCCGCTGCTGCCGCTGGCGTCGGTGCCGCTTATGCTGCTGCCGCTACCACTGGCTCCTGCGCTGCTGCCGCTGCTACTGCTGCTTCTGTTGTCGCCATTACTGCTGGTGCCGCTTCCGCCACTGCCGCTGCTGTTGAGGGCACCGCTGCCGCAGGCTCCTCCACTGCTGCCGCTGCTGCCTGTTCCTCCGCTGCTGCCGCTGCCGCCTGTTCCTCCGCTGATGCCGCTTCCGCCAGTTCTTCTGCTACTGCCGCTGCCGCCGCTGCTGCCAGTTCCTCTGCTGCTGCCGCCGGCTGTACTGCCACCGGTTCCTGTTCTGCTGCTACTGCCGCTTCTGCGGGTCGGCGCTGAGTCGCACGGTCACCGACTGCAAGAGGCGGCGGCTCCAGCCTTTCTAGGGGCCTGCTCTGGGGTTGGGCTGTGGCAAGTCGCTACCTTTTCTTTTTTCCAAGTAGGCTCTGTTATTTCTTCCAGTCCCTGGGGCCCCTGAGTCTTGAGTTTCCACTGCTGCCGCTGCCTTCAGACCGCCATCTTGCCCAAACTTGCTCTGTTTTTAGACATGAGCTCTGCCAAGCCACAGCTTCACACACTGGAGTACACAGGAGAGTAGCAACAAGCTATAAAGATACACGGCATGCCTGCGCACTAACTCCACCCCTACACACCTTGTTTACAAAGAATGTGCTGCACCACCCCCAACTGGACCTAAGGTGAGGGAGCCTGACTAAACTACTCTATTTTCCTCACACTGGGAATGAGCCTTCCCGGTACCGAGGAACCAGTATATAGAAAAGTAAGACTTTTTCAATCAGAAACTTCGTCATCAATGCTTTCATGAGGAATGTTTTAATCAAAAAAAGGGAACTCTACACAAGAAGTTCTCTACAAGTATTCATAGCTTTGAAGAGAAATCTCATGACAGGTGAGGCATCCTGTTCCTAACAAAAAGATGTAAGTTTTTAAAATTGTTGATGTATCAATTGATGTTTAGCTTGTTAACTCTAAATAAGGCACGTGTTGTCAATCAACTGTTAAGACAATAAATAAGTAAATGTTCTTTGTCTCTCTGCCATTCCAGTCATGTACCAAACATTGTTTTCCATCATGTCAAATGGTTTGGTTCCACATGAACTCTTTCATTGGCCTGACATTGTAGATGACCCACTATTGGGAGCCATTCCAGGGCAATCCCAGCTCTCTGTGCATCAGCCAGCTCCTACTCAATTTACATCCTGACAAGCTGTGCAGGCTAAATCTCTGAGAGAGGCATTAGCTCTCCTGCTCTGAATGCTCCCTCAAGTGCAATAGATACTCCTTCACAACATGCCCAGGAGGAAAAAGAGTGAGCTATAGCCTGTGGCTTCCACAGGGACCCCTCGTGATGGCTGATTAGAGATGACCAAAGCTTCCTGAATGTCCTAGTATAGGTGTACCCCTGATTCATGAGGTTCTCGATCTCACTGGAGAGCTGAGGCAAGGTGGTGGCAGAAGCAGCCACAGCACCGTTACCTTGCTAACAGCTATCTGCTCATCACTCACAGTTGATTCTCTGAGGAAATGATTTGGGGAGGGCCCTTCAGGGACTTGAGAAACCTCAGTGAAGTTTGTTTGGGGATGACCACCTAGATATAATCAGCTAAAGAAGGAGCTGACATTAGAGATATCTGAGAGAGTTCAGGGGCCAGCTCTGATGGCATAGCTGGCTTGGGGACATCAGATCCATCATGTTCACTTTCTGATTCCTCAGAGGACAGGCTGTGGCCAAATTCCCTTCACCAAAGGTGCAGTTCTCAAGGACAGGTGGTGACCGGTACTGTTATGCACTGTTTCATATGTACAGCTATTCAATCTGCTAGTCACAGTCGTATGCTCGTGAACTCTGGTTTATCTCCAAAAGCCATTTGAGGCCCCACAGGCCTAGAGGAGGGAGTCATATACTCTGTATTCCCCACTTCCGTACTGTTCCCCAGGTGGCAGTTCTGGCACAGGAAGAGGTCTGGCAGCCAGAGAAAAAATGGCATTAATAGATTGGGAAGGTTTGCTTTTGGGGTGCTCACGCTCTGGACCTGCTAATGGACTGCTATTCATATTCATGGAGGCATCCAGACTGAATATGCTCCCAAGCCTGGGCACATCTACCCTGGGCTCTGTTTGTGAGGGCAATGGAAATGATTGCCAGTTGTTTAATTCTCTTCTTGTTCAAGGGTCACTGAGGATTGGGGCAGCCATGAGTCCTTAAGGTGGCTGGGGGGTAAGGGGCATTTTGTCGCTGAATGGACAGTCTCCTGGTATACAAGGTAGGGGGCCTCTCTGAGGCCGGGTTTCCATTCGAACAGAATATGGCTGGTCTGGAGGGTGTGGTTGTGGAAGATCTCGAAGTGTGGGATGTATTGGAAGTGATTTGTCATTATGAAGGGAGCCAGAAGCAGTTTCAAGGGCAGGGACACTTGAAGGAATAGATACTCACTGTTGTGGGGATTTAGGAGAAGGCAGAGAGACCCCAGGCCATGCAATAAGCAGCGAATTGATGTGTGTTTTCACAGTTCGGTGCCCCACCAGGTATGGTGGGAACCAGTTTAAATATAATTTCTTGTTTCTATTTTTTTAAATTGAATCATAGTTGATTGTACATGTTTTTGGGATTCAGTGTTGACATATGTTGATCAAGTCAATATTATAGTATGTATGTTGTAACAAATTGTACTTACTCTTTATGCCCCTTGTCCAATCTCTCCTTATCCCCCCTTCCCCGCCACCACTGATAACCCTAGATTTCTTCTCTCCTTCTGAAAGAGTAATGGTTACTCTGTTGATTTGTTGCCTAGATGATCTGTCTAATGCTGAGAGGTGTGTTCAGGTCCCCCAATATTATCATAGAGCAGATATTTCTTCTGTCACTCTGAAATGGGCTTTGTGGAGAGAGACATCTTCTTTGGTCTCTGCTGGTGACTCTCCTTGTGTCAGTGCACTCCAGTGGCTGGTGGACCATCTGTGTGGTGGTTGTGATGTCTAGCTGCTTTTGTGGCAGCCGTGGTTACTGTGGTGGCTGTGGTGGGCCACTCACATGGAGGTGGTTTATGGCATGCTGCTTGGCGCTGGTGTTGTGCCTGATTGGGGGGGTCTGGTCCCAGCTCAATGCCCTGGGCCCCTGGGTGGGGCCCTGAGGTGCTGGCAGTGTGTCTGGTTGTGGGCAGGGGGAGTTCTGGTGACTGACTCCTTTCCCTGGGCCCCTGGGTGGGACCCTGAGGTGCTGGCAGTGTGCCTGGTTGTGGGCAGGGGGGGGGTTCTGCTTACTGGCTCCTTGCCCTGGGCCCCTGGGTGGGGCCCTGAGGTGCTGACAGTGTGCCTGATTGTGGGCAGGGGTCAGTCAGGTCCTGGGCATGGCCAAGGCACAGTAAATATACTTTCTTGACCCCAGAAGCTCAACTATGTGGACAGTGGTTACACTTGACAGGATGATTTGTTATAGCACAACTTACATATTTCAAGTGGAAAAAATTAGTAACATTTACAGTATCTCAAAATAGATTGCCTTTGAATGGGAACTCAAAAGGCAGGATATGTAGTGGTGAGCCAATCAGAGGTCATGGAGGCAAAGGCCCTCCTAGTTGGGTCCACTTTTCTCTAGTAAAACTTGCAGGACAGACTGCTGAGAAACCAAGTGTCACTCGGAGGATTGGAGAACTCAAAGATTTATTACACCCACGGGTCCAGAGGAGTTCACATTCCAAAGTCTGAGCCCAGACTCCAGGCCTGCAAAGGATTATATAGGTTACATTCTTCCAGGGTTTTAGTTTTTGTTCTTTCAGAATCCATGCCTTGGGGACCAAGCTGATACAAAACGTGGTCAGTGTTACAAAAGAAAAACAAAAAGCAAAAATACAGCTGCAAAACAAAAAGTAGAAGAACAGGTACAGATTTAAGTTTTCCTGGTCTTGTCCATATCATTCCACCCTTTGATGCTGTCTTCTAATTCTTTAAGTGAGCATCATATTCAGGCTTTTTGCCATTGATTGGGGTATTGAGTAGTGACAATCAGGGCACATGGGGGCATCACTGGGGGACCTAGGGCATGGGTCAGGAGTCATAATGGGGCCCATCATTGAGTGGTCCCAAGTGAAGCCTACCTGGGGACTTTTCTAGTGAAGACCTGCAAGGGAAAGAAATAATGTGGTACACACAGCAGAAAATTAAAACAAAGGTAAGGATCATCAATCCCAAAAAATACAGTCCAATAAATTTTGCAGAGGTGCACTCCCTCATCAGAGATCCTCAAGCTTCAGCGTGTGTTGACTGGTTAGCTTCTGGAGTGACCAGGGCAGGGCTGTTGTTTGGTCACCCCTGCAGTTGGACCTTGAGCAGGTTTGTTGGGTCAGTCTTTATGGTCCAAGGCATTGTGTCGTCTGGTGTGGTTGCCCTTTAGACCTGTGTGTGGTGGATCCAGAACATGAGACCTGTAAGTTTAGTAGCTGTGGGAGTGGTTAGACAACCATGTGGGGGGTTGTCCAGACAGTCTGGAAAGGCCTCTTTTTCCAGTCTTTGACCCAGACCATATCCCCAGGCTGACGGGGGTGTGTCCAGTTCCCAGCAGGATAGGGACCCGTTCTAGTACTTCTCTTGTGATCTGACAGAGTTTTTCCTAGAGCTTGCAATTGTTGGGATAGCCCTAGTTTTCCTAGCTGCTGGGGACTTCCTTTCAGCTTGGCTACAATTGGGGGTGGCCTCCCATACATGATTTCATAGGGGGAATACCCCAAAGGCCCTAGCATGCATCAGGCCTGGAGTAAGGCTAACGGTAGCATGTCAACCCAAGGATTAAAACTAGGAGGTACTTACAGCCTCTGAATCATTTTACTTCAGTGCAGTCTACTACTAAGTCCTCGAATGGTGCAGTCCTGGCGGCTTGTGCCTGGAGGCAGCTTGGGTTTTTGTCTGCCATTGTTCTGGGCCCATGATGGACTTAGGTAACTGATCTGGGCACACAGCGAAGGGAGTCTGATTATAAAGTAGTATCTGCTCAGTGAGGTTTTGAGAGTTGTTTTTTCCCAGTGGGTCATCTTGTGATATTGTGGCATCAGCCGGTAGGCCAACTGCTGGGGAACCAGAAGTCTCTGATCTGGGAGCTTCCACCGTCCCTCCTCGGTCTTTCTCCCCCTTTTGCTAGCTTCCTGTTGAGCCTCCTTCCTTTGTGTACCTCGGGTGTTGTGTTGTTTCTGGTACCAACATGATTTTGGCAGGATCACCTAAGTCCACAGCAGGCTTTGTTTGGGTGGCTGCTCTCTTGGCCCTTTGGTCTGCCAGCTGGTTTCCTTTACTGATTTTGTCAGTCCCTTTTTGGTGTCCTTTGCAGTGTATGATGGGCACTTGAGTTGGCTCCCACACTGCTTCAAGCAGTTGGGGGATCTCTATTTTGTTTTCTTCTTTTAATTTATTTATCAAGTCAAAATTGATTCTATCTATCTTGGGGGTTCATCATTGAGATATGTTAATCAAATCAATATTACTAGCATATGTATTATTACCGAAAGAAAGTGAGCTGAAATGCTGGGTACTGATCCAGCTTTGTTAAAGAGAAAGAATCTGCCAGGCTGCACTCAAAATGGAGAGCAGCTGGGGCTGCCCTCAAAGGGGAGAGCAGTGCCAGGCATTGGGGTGGGAGAGCTTATATCGGTTGTGGGGCACCAAGAAGCTGGCTGATACAATTAAGGAGAGGCATTATACTAATGTGGAAGCTCCACCTGGCTGATAGGACTGGGGTGGAAAATTGCACCCATGTGGAAGCAAAAATCACTTCTGTGATTTCACAGAAGTCACGAGTCTTCTTGTAAAGGGAAAGGAGGAGATAGGTAGCCATTTTGTGCTTGGCTTTTCCTAAAATGGTGCTGGTTATGTTCAGAACTATCATTCCCACCTTTTAAGTATAGGGGGAAGGGAAAAGGGGCTAAGGTCTCATTCTTCTGAAGCTATTTCCTGCCGGAGATGGGTGAAGATATGAAAAAGGTAAAATGAGTACACAAAGGACAATTTTGAGTGATTTGTTTGAGTAACTTGGCCATGTGGGGAGAGCAAATCTCTATGCAGTTTTGTTATGATATAGGGATTATGGTATAGGGTTATGATATAGGGATGAGAGTGGCTGGGTTTAGAGGGGGGCAAGGTTTAAAGGAGAACTGGGAATTTTCAATGAAAGTGAGGTGGATGGGCCGGCCCGGTGGCGCACTGCTACAGTGCACCGCTTGGGAGTGCGGTGGCGCTCCCGCCGAGGGTTCGGATCCCACATACAGACCGGTTCCCGCTCACTGGCTGAGCGAGGTGTGAGAGCAACACCGAGGGTTGCGATTCCGTTGCCGGTCCCGGTCCGGGCGCGACACTGAGGGTTGTGATCTGTTGCCGGACACGAAAAAAGACAAAAAGGAAAAAAAAAAAAAAAGAAAAGAAAGTGAGGTGGATAAGTTGCAAACAAGAAGGGGAGAGAGTCGACATGGCCTTATGGCTGAGAAGGTCTTGAAAATGGTGGGGAGAACAAATGACTATTGCCCAAAAGCTGATTTAGAGCTTTCTTGTGTTAAAAGAGCAGCTGGTGCCAAGGCCCGTAAACAAGGGGCACATCCTTAGGCTGTGGTGTCTTGTTGTTTACAGAGGTATGCAACCAGGGAGAAAATATCTACTGTCTCTTGTCCCAGGACCCTGACTGCCAGTCCTTGGGTTTCAGTGATGTATAGAACAAAAAGATGAGATAAATTTGGGAGAGAAAGAGCTGGGGCTGTGAGAAGAGCAGTTTTTAATCACTGGAAGGGAGAATGAATGGGTTTTGTGGGATCTAAGGGAATGGCAGGATCCCCTTTGGCTGCCTCATAAGGTGGTATTCTTAGCATGTCAAAGTTAGGAATCCATAGGTGAAGATACCCTGCACACCCCAAGAAAGGAAGGATCTTATTCTTTGTGTGGGAGTAGGGAGTTCAGAAATTAGACTCTTGTGATCCACTATTATTTTTCTGGTATTGGGGGTGAGGTGGACTCCCAAGTAGATGACTGAAGGAGAAGAAATTTGCTTCTTGCTGGGGGACACCCATTATGCCCTGGAGGCCAGGAAATTAAGGAGAGCAACAGTGTGGGCCTGTGAATCCTCATAGTAGGGGCTACAAAGGAGGAGGTCATCCACATATTGTATTAAAGTGCTAGAGGTTGGAGGAAGTTCACATAAGTCTTGAGCTAAGGCCTGGCCAAAGAAGTGGGGGCTATCCTGAAACCCCTGAGGTAGTACTGTACAGGTGAATTGTTGGGAGTGATTTGTATCAGGATCAGTCCAAGTAAAGGCAAACAAGTTTTGACAGGAAGGGTGTAAGGGGATAGAAAAGAAGGCATCTTTGAGGTCAAGTACAGAGAAGAAATGGGTGTTGTTGGGATTGTAGATAGAAGAGTATAGGGGTTAGAAATGATTGTGGTTATGGGTAAATGGCCACATTAATGGTCCTGAGGTCTTGAACTCAATGGTATGAGCTATTAGGCTTTTTAACCAGAAGGATGAGTGTATTAAAAGGCAAGTGGGTAGGCCGTAAGAGATGAGAAGAAATGTAGAGGATTCATAAAGCAAATGTACTTCACAGGGCCTGATTTTCCAAAGCCTTACAGTTTCAAATATTGACTTTGCAAAGGACAGGAAATTTCCCCCAGGCTATTGAGTCTCTGTTGCAAGATAAGAGTCGTAACACAGCAAGGCTGCTGGTTCAAAGACAGACAGGTTACTAATTGATATGTAAAGTTACTATAAAGCTGCTGGAGGGAGTAGGAATATTTGGCAGATCAAGCTTTTGTTAGTGGATCGACTTAATTGCATGTTACCAGCTTCTACTGTTAAAACTTGTTAAACTGTGCTTAGCAAAACCCCACCAATGTCTCTTCCTGTAACTTGCTGGTCTGGAGAATGAATGCAGGAAGAGAACCCCAATTCGTGGTTAATTTCCCAAATGGAAGAAATGCCTCACGCTTGAGGAAGTTCTGGGATATTAACCCCTTTCTGGGGCTTCTCACTGCTTAAAAGAGATGGGCTTTGAGTAATCTTTGGCGACTCTGTCACCCAGGGGAAAAGGGATGACAAATCCCTGGGAGGTAAAGCAACAAATGGTGTCCCGTGTGAGGAAATTCTGTGTCCACGGATCGGAGACCAACCTGCCAAGCCTTGGAAAGGAAAATAAGGAGTATATCTGCCAGTCACCCCGACAAAAGGGGGGACCTTGACAAAAGAAGCGAAGGAAAAAGAGGACGTCTACTCATCCCGTCAAGAGGGAAATCTTGGTAAGGGGATCATGGGTGGTTTTCAATTAAGTGATTGCATGCCTGCTGTGGTGTTTAGCTAGGGCTTTGCTTTCTTACTCTCTCAACTCTATCTATTCTTGCGATTATGGGTAGTTTACTGTCTAAGAGGGAAATCCAACATAGTTCAGTCCTTCTATGTCTCTTTAAGGCAGTAGGTTATAAAGTAACCGTCATCTAATTAAATTATTATTGCTTATAGTGGTTTGGAAATTTTGTTGAATTGCTTTAAAAATTATTCAGAACCTTAACAAAAGGAAAAAATGTGTTTATGCCATTAAAGAGGATGAAAAACAATCCTTGCCTCCTCCTCCTCCTCCTCTCCCCCCACCTCCACCTTTGGAGGCAGATAACTCATTTATTCCCTTGATGGAGTCCTGTCTTAAAGAAAGACATAACATGGGAGTTGATGCTTATCATGTCTCTCCTGTTGTAAGAACTGGGACTCAATCAAGACATGAAAACTTCCCATTCTCCTTGTTTAAAAGATTTAAAAAGAGTATCAAAGAAAATGGCTTACGTAGTACTTTTACTAAGAAATGCTTACAGTCAACTGCTAATGGGTATAATATGACCCCTTGGCATTGGAAAATACTTGGAAAAACTAATTTTTTTTTTGTGACCGGTAAGGGGATCGTAACCCTTGGCTTGGTGTCACCCACACTGTGCTCAGCCAGTGAGTGCACCGGCCATCCCTATATAGTCTCCGAACCCGTGGCCTCAGCGCTCCCAGTGCTGCTGTGCTCTCAGTGCCGCACTCTCCCGAGTGAGCTATGGGGTCGGCCTGGAAAAACTATTTTAACTCCTGCTCAATATGCTGTATGGCTACAAGAATATCGTGAATCCTTACATGCTGTTTCACTCAAAAATTTATGAGATGAGGTTCAAATTAGCATGGACATGTTACTTGACCAAACAGTTAGAGTGGCCATACAGGCTTGGGACAAAATTCCTGAAACAAAATCTAAACTTCAACCTCTTGCTTCCCCTGATGCGTTTTTGATACAAAGATTAGATAAGACTCAACCACTGTTGACATCTGTTGAACAAAAAATAATTACAGATTTGGGGGCTGATGTTACCATAATTGCTAAAAAGGGTTGGACCCCACTATGGAAAGTAACTTTTTCACCAGTTACACTTACTGGATTAGGCAAGTTCAAAAGTCCTTATCAAAGTAAAGATCCTTTGTTGTGTACTGGCCCTGAGGGACAAACTGCCTCCATTATGCCTTATTTTCCAGGTCTCCCTCATACTGTATGGGGCCAAGACCTCCCTGCTCAATGGGATATTTATACTGGGACATCTTCAAAATTTATCATGATGGCCACAGCCACAGTCCCACCAAACTACAATGAACCCCTGGTTCTCTGGTTTGGGTGGAACAGTGGCCTTTTAAAGGGGAAAAATTAAATTAAGGTACTTCACTTGTTAAATAAGTTACAAATGGGACATTTAGAGCTATCGCATAAACCCAGGAATGCTCCCACTAAATCTTTTGCTACTGTTAGACAGGGACCCGCTGTGCCTTATATAGATTTTATTAGTTGTCTTCAAGATGCTGTAACTAGACAAATTGACAATGCTCATGACAGTCCAGAACTGTTACTACAAGTTTATTTACATTTAATCAAACAAGCTAATAATGATGGTTTACAAGTAGCTCCAGATTGGCCGGCCCGTGGCTCACTCGGGAGAGTGCGGTGCTGATAACACCAAGGCCCCGGGTTCGGATCCCATATAGGGATGGCCGGTTAGCTCACTGGGTGAGCGTGGTGCTGACAACACCAAGTCAAGGGTTAAGATCCCCTTACCGGTCATCTTTTAAAAAAAAAAAAAAAAGTAGCTCCAGATAAAATTCAAAAAAAGGATCCTTGGAAATGCCTTGGTTTTTCAATCACTCAGAGAAGTATACGGCCACAGAGTATATCTTCCCATATTCAGGAGCCTTTTACTCTAAATGACTTACAAAAATTACTTGGCCACATTAACTGGCTCCGCCCTTCTATGAGTGTTCCAAATTATCAATTACAACATTTGTTTAATACCTTAAAGGGAGACCTTGGTTGAGTGCTTGCTGGGTGTGATCCTGATGTTGTTAATCCTGGTCTTCCTAGGGTTGATTTTTGCACTGCCCTTGAATGATCGGAATCTTTGCAGATGGCTATGATTTATTTTGTTGGTAATATGCAGTTCTCATTACCCCATGATAGAGTTTTGCAGGGACTCTGAATGCTGCCCAGGCAGTTGGGATCCTGTTTGTCCTCTGTTCCCCTCCCTTGGGCACTGGCTGTGTTTATCTATGGTTCTGGCAGATCAGGAAAGGAATCTGTGGCATGGCGGGAGCAGGGAATCTGGAGGCATTTTGTTGCTGTCCATTGTGGGTCTGCTCAGGGGGCTAGGTTGACAGCTGCCACTGTAGCTTTGCAACAGTTTTACAACCAGCCACTTAATTTAGTAGCTGACTGCCTACGTAGTTGGAGTCTTACAGGTAATTCAAGATGCATCTATCCATGAGGGAAATGATCTTTTATTTGAAATGTTTGGACACTTAAAAAAACTTATTCAAAAAAGACATCATTATTTCTATGTAATTCACATGCATTTTCATTCTGGTCTTCCTGGTCCTTTATCAATTGGAAATGATATGGCTGATCACTTTGTTATGTATAATAATGTTTTAGAGGAAGCTATTGATTCTCATCAGTTTTTTCATCAGGGTGCACGAGTTCTTGCTAACATGCATCTGATCTCTTACAGGCAAGCTCAGGATATTGTTAGTGCTTTTCCCAATTGTCAGAGGTTTTTCTAAATCTAATTCCGCTGGAGAAATAACAGGTAATGAAATTTGGCAAGTGGAAGTCACTCTTAGATATTTACATGTTACTGTTGATATTTACTCTGGTCTTATTCACACCACTGTCCAAACAGGAGAAACTGCTAAACATGTTAAAAAACATTGTCTTTCTGCCTTTGCTGCCATGGGGATTCCAAATCAAATTAAAACAGATAATGGACCGGTATACACCTCCAAAGTCTTTCAAGTATTCTGTGACAACTGGAACATCAAATATGTCACAGGAACCCCATTTAACCCCACTGGCCAGGCAATTGTTGAAAGAACTAATGGCCTTCTTAAATCTCAAATAAGTAAGCAAAGGAGGGGTAATATAGATATAGGACTGGCCTTTCATGAACAGGTCCTTAAAGCTCTGTTTACACTAAATTTTTAAAATTGTAATTCCCCAAAATTAACGGCCACAGAGCGACACTTTATACCACCTAAAAAGAGACCTAGACCCTTGGTTTTATACCACCACCTGCCAACGGGACCACAATGGTTGAGATCTGCTGAATTGTTAACACGGGGGAGAGGGTATGTGTCTGTTCTCTCACCCACAGGCCTGCCGTGGATTCCTGCTAATAAGGCTATGTTAAACCTATGGGGAACCGCAAACCAGATGAAGAGTTGAGCCTGATCCCCAAATCTCAATGCCTCGCCATCACACCTCAATCCATCTCACTGGGGATGGTACACATCAGACCATTAGTCATAAAAATAATGACAACAAGCTTCAAATTGACCCAGGGTGAGTTAAAAAACTTCAATAGTCATATAGACATTAAGCTTAGTAACTCATTTAAGAACCAGAAACTAACCTAAAATCTACCTGCTTAACTAGATGGTCTCAAATTTTCTGGCATCCTAAACAGACTTTCAAATTCCCTCCTAGTCTCATCTATGTATTTCTTCACAAAATCCTATGGCAGAATTCTATGCTATTTTCTTAAAAGAAAGAGCTTTCTCTGCATCTTCTTTACAATGTAAATTTGTTATCTTGCTTTCTTTAAGGCAGGGTGAGGCCTCACCAATAAGTCTTTTTCAACAAAAACACAATCTAAACCTGACTGTCCTTTTTACTAGTGAGCTTTTTTTACATCTCAGACAAAACCTACAAGATCCTTTTTTGTTCTTGTTGTTTATGTCTGCATATATGCATGTGTAAGCTGTATGTTATGTCTATATGTTCATGTCTGTATGTGTAATCGTTTTATGTGCAAGCTACCAAATTGGCTTATAATTAATGCACACTCATTAAATAAGTATACTTTTCAAGTTCACGTGACTTAAATCTTCTAATGTTTTGATATATTTTCAAAATTTGATTTTGACCTTTCACCTAAATTTGTCTGTAGGTCAATATGTCTCCTTGTTATTTCAGCTCTGCCTCCTGGCCATGCTGGGAGAAACAATATCTTTTAGACATGCCATATGGAAACCTGTGACCTGAAATGGCTAGTGAAAAGAAATCTATGCCAAATATCGCATAGGCCCTAGTTAACATTAACTGATAAGGGTGTAGATCTAATACACCAAGTTTTTGGCTGGGAAACCATAAATATGTATTTGGTAAATATAGCTAAAACTCAAACTGGGCTTTGTATAATTTGCTGGGATAAATGGACACCTATTTACTAAACTGAATGTATAAAAATGTTCTTGTCAGCACACATCATTGCCTGGGTTTACTAATCAAACAGGATTACTAGAAGTCTTTTCACTTAATTGCTCTTAATACAAAATGTAAAAGGTTTTCTTTGTCCCTTAGATAGTTGGTTTAAGAAACTTACTTCATGATAATTTCTTGTGCTCTCTGCCTTTGAAATGCTTTGTCACTTTGGTTTTATTTTTGTAATAATTTGTGATTTTATTCAGCTAAGTGTATTAAGTGTTTTGTTGCTTGACAAGGCTTTCCAAAATCAAAAGCCCAACCTTTTTGGTTTAGAATAACTTTGAGGAATTCCAAGGGCCCTGGAGTTTCTCAAAGGATAAATAAAAAATGTATCAAAACTAATTGGCTTATTTAATAAATTAGACTATATGGGAAAGCATTGTCAGTACTGAAGGTGTTATGGATATGTGTTCCAAAATCTTGTAAGGTTCTTAAATATTTGTGTTTTGGTATAAATGCTACTGGTCATAATCTTGGTTTAATTATAATTTTAGAATGTTATGTCTTCAAATATTTCATGAAAAAACTCTGATAGGTATAGTTTTCGACAAACTTTGAGTTCATAGCTTTAAACTAAAGTTCCAAAATTCTAATGAAGAAACTAATGGGTTTGTGATATTATTCACAAAGGTCAAAACAACAAAAGTTAATTGGTAAATTAATTTAAAAGAATTATGGGTTTTTACAGTTTCCTTATTTTGAAACACTGCTGGTTCTCCTAATGTTTTTCCAAATGTAAGAAAACTCTCTCTTAAGGTATCTATAACTAACAACAGTTTGGTAAAATGTCATTTAAAACAGAAGTAAAAGTATTTGTTTTCTCCCTATTTGGTCCCCCCCAAATTTAATAACTTTAAGTATCATGATTATTATGGCAATGTGGCTTTTTTATAAGTTCAATGAAAATTAACTCTCTCTCTTTATAACAGGATATAATTTAAAACTTTGGATACAAGATAGCATGTCTCATTTCTAAGTTCTGACCCTTCTTTCATGTTGCCTCAATTTGGCCTCACTGCTGCTTCATCCTGCTGTTCATCTTTCCCCCCAACGTGGGACACAGACCACCTGGGAAATGTCCTTCCCTGCCCGGCTAGCTCAGTTGGTAGAGCATGGGACTTTTAATCCCAGCAACGTGGGACAAATCACTGAAAGAAAGTAAGACGAGATGCTTCTTTCAATCACCATCTGGGAAAGAGCCTTCCCAACACCAAGAGATTTATACAAAGAAAAGTAAAACCTTTTCAATCAAGATATTGATCATCAATGCTTTTATGAGGAATGCCTTGATCTTAAAGGGGGAAATAACATCTTCTCTACAAAAGCAGTTCTCTAAATTTTCTGGCCTTAAAGAGGGTGTTTGTAACTTGGATGAGACATCTTGCTCTTAAACAAGAGACTCATAATTGATCAAAAATTTTATATAAGATCAGACACTCTGAAAGCAGTAATGTCCTGGACAGATTAACATTAACAAAGTCTCTGGTCTCAGAATCAACTATTATATGGAGCAGAATCCTATTCCAGAGTTTCAACAATTGGCAATTACACCCAATTCACAGCACCTGGATTGATGCCACTGCAGCTGCACTCTGAGATGATGACATCATCAGTCCTCACCTGAAGTAAATTAAAAGGACTTGCCATGCTAAATGATACCAACTTTGCTTTAAATGCTTTTGTCTTAACTGTACAAACATGATCTATAGTCTTTGCTTTTTCTTTTAAATAAATGGGGGGAGTTGTAGAGGATTCATAAAGCAAGTGTACTTCACAGGGCCTGGTTTTCCAAAGCCTAGCAGTTTCAAATATTGACTTTGCAAAGGACAGGATATTTTCCCTAGGCTATTGAGTCTCTGGTAAAGATAAGAGTTGTAACACAGCAAGGCTGCTGGTTCAAAGACAGGTTACTAATTGATATGCAAAGTTATTATAAAGCTGCTGGAGGGAGAAGGAATGTTTGCTAGGTGAAGCTTTTGTTAGTGGATCAACTTAATTGCATGTTACCAGCTTCTATTGTTAAGACTTGATAAACTATGCTTAGCAAAACCCCACCGATGTCTTTTCCTGTAACTTGCTGGTCTGGAGAATAAATGCAGGAAGAGAACCCCAGTTCATGGTTAATTTCCCAAATGGAAGAAATGCCTCATACTTGAGGAAGTTCTGGGATATTAACCCCTTTCTGGGGCTTCTCACTGCTTAAAATTGATGGGCTTTGAGTAATCTTTGGCAGCCCTGTCACCCAGGGTAAAAGAGGTGACGAATCCCTGGGAGGCAAATCAACAAAGAAAGGAGTTTGTGTATGATGGGTTTTAAGCCTATTAGGTGTTTGTTAGCGATGGGGTATCGTGGCACATTAGAGAACAAAGAGGTGTTCTGCAACTTAAAAGGATAGGGGAGTGGTGCATAGCAATGGAGGGAGAAGAAATGTCCCATACTACGGGATTAACTTTGTCCAAGGGTAAGGGGAAGTGGAAGCCTCAGGGGCCAGGTCTGGGGGCATCCTGTAGCCAGGAGTATTGTAATTGGAGTTAAAGTGTTTACTTTTTTTTTTTTTTTTTTGTCCTTTTTTAGACCGGCCGCACTGCGCTCAGCCAGTGAGTGCTGTGAGCACACCGGTCATCCCTATATAGGATCCGAACCCGCGGCGGGAGCACTGCTGCGGTCCCAGCGCTGCACTCTCCCGAGTGCGCCACGGGCTTGGCCCTAAAGTGTTTACTTTGAATTTGAAAAGAATTGATTGGTCCCATCCCAGCAAGGGGGACTGGGCATTGAGGCTTTATTAAAAATTTGTGTGAATTGGGTGTGATCTAGGGTGCAGGAAAGGGGTTGAATGATCCGTGGGTGGTATTCTGATCCTGTGACTCCTACTACTGTGATAGAGGATGGGGTTTTTGGCCCTGCATATTCAGGGAGGGTAGAGTAAGTGGCTCCTCTAACGATGACAAAAGAGATCAGCTTACCTGCTACGAGGAGTTACCCTGGGCTCATGCATGGTGATCTCCATGGGGGCCTTGGGCTCTGTGCATTGTCAGTCCTCTTCCTGGGCAAAGCCGAGATACTCCATCCAGTAGGGATAGCCACTGAACTAAAGGTTGTGGGTTAGGGACTGGGCCACTCCCTCTCTGGCGAGTGGAACAGTCAACCCCCCAGTGACCTGGCTGTTTGTAGTGAGGACAGGGCCCAGGAAGGGGCCTGAGGTTATGAGAGGCCCATGCCCAGTGGCCCAGTTGGCCACATTTGAAGCAGTTTCTAGGCAGCTGGCCCCTATAGGCAGCCAGCTTTGGAGTATGTGAGCCTTAGATGGCATTAGCCAGGAGTTTGTTTTGTCCTGATCGCTTTTGTATGGATCCTTCTCCTCCTCCTCCCTATTGTTAAAAACCTTGAAAGCTGCATTGAGGAGGTCTTGTTGGGTTGTATTTGGACCGTCCTCAAGTTTTTAAAGTTTTTTTCAAATGTCAGGTGCCGGAGACCAGCTCCAGTCGAGTTGGGGGTCCTTGAAAAAGGGATGAGGAGACAGCGAAAATAACAAACACAGGCAGAGACCTCAGTTCCTCTGAAGCATGTTCTCAGCCTGTGCGCTGTCAGTGCTGTCGCAGCCAGAATTCTCAGCCTGTGGGCTGTCAGTGCTGTCGCAGCCAGAGCAGCTAAAGCAGCTGAAGCAGCCTTCAGACTGAAAACACCATTTTTATTTGTTACACAACATGGGGGGGTTAATGTGGGCATTTTAACTACATAAAACTTTTTTTTTTGTCTTTCACGAGCGGTAAGGGGATCGCAACCTTTGGCTTGGTGTCGCCTGCACCGCGCTCAGCCAGTGAGCGCACCCAGCCGATCTACATAGGATCCGAACCCGCGGCGGGAGCGCTGCTGTGCTCCCAAGCGCTGCACTCTCCCGAGTGCGCCACGGGGCCAGCCCCTTAACTACATAAACCTTTAAAATTATTAAACCAATAGTTAAACACAAACTTTTCCTAAAATTATGTCAGTTCTCATAAAATTAATAATCCACAAAGTTAAGTAAAACTCAGTGGTCAGCCAATGCTTTCTGGTGATTATATCTGTTGTGGTCGATTAGTCTGTGACTTGCTGTTCTTGACGTTTTTCACCATTGTTTCTTTTTTTTCTTGACCTCGTATTAACCTTAAACTTATTA
>NW_007728532.1:274789-276943 GCF_000696425.1 Galeopterus variegatus | reverse complement strand
ACGTTTGCCAACTTAAGTCATATTTAGGATGTCCCCTAGGAGGGTACCAAATTTTTCCTTTGCCCATTTTATAATCCATATAACCATTTACCCAGGTGGTGGGAAGAGGATGGGGGTTTCTATTGTTTATTAATTTCTTCGGTAAAAACAATTGCTCATGGCTACTCATAAGGTGTTTCAAAACATCTGTTGGTGTAATAAATTGACTCAAAAGGGACAATTTGGAATTGCTCAATCTTCCCGGATCTTTTGTGTGATAATCTAATTTTATGACAACAACTGTTTGTGTGTCAGTTTTTGCACCTTTTGGAAACTCAGGAAACTGCCACGCTGACCAAAACATCAAAAGAGAAAGCGAAAGCAGCACCACTGTGCCAAGGCAGAGATCTTTACAGTGAAAGCAAGTGCTGATAGCTGTGGCCCTGCCAGCAGCTCTCCCTCCGGGGCCTTGCCAACTCTGAAAGGGCAGCCCAAGCTATTCTTTTCAAGACCCCGCCATGGTGTGGACCGTGCCAGTCAGGGGCTGATTGGGTAATGAAATGAGAGTGTAAGAGAGCCATGCCTGCAGGGGAGTTTGGGTCTATATGTGTGTACTTAGGTAAAGCCTCAGAGAGGCGGGTTAGGAACTTGCTAGGATTTTCAGTGGATATCTGTGTGATTTCTCTAAGCTTGTGATAATCGACCAACTTGTGAGTAGCCTTTTGGAGGCAGTGAAGTAGGTGTGATCATATTATCCCAGAGATCCTGATCCCCTTGGCCAGCCTGGTAGTCCCAATTTGGGTCCGTGTGAGGTACGGAAATGGCTCCCACAGGCCACCTGTTATTTTGAGCATGTACCTCATCTGCCTGCTGTTGGGTAGTTACCCAGACCTGCTCCCTGTCTTCAGGGGATGCATATGTGTCTGGGTCAGACTGGAAGGATCCAAGTCATTTTTTGATTTGGGAAAGGTCTGAAAGAGAAAAAGGGACATGGACTTGGACAATTTCCTCCATTCCAGCCACTTCACAGAGAAGGTATAAAGGAACCACAGCATAAAGAGGTAGTTGGGGAGCAGTGGTCTGATGGATCAAAAGATTGATCTGATCTGAGTCCAGAAGGGGAGATTGGGCACGAACTAGGAGAATTTGAGATGTAGGACAGTTTTTGATAGAGAGAAGGACGTGGTAGGAGATAGAAGAAGGTGTGAACATAAGGAATCTTTCTGGCATTGCCAGTTTGGTGAAAAAAGTTGTCTATGTCTCTGAGAGTACCCAAATTGTCTTTCTTTTTTTTTTTTTTTTCGTGTCCGGCAACGNGTGCTCCCAAGCGCTGCACTCTCCCGAGTGCGCCACGGGGCCAGCCCCTTAACTACATAAACCTTTAAAATTATTAAACCAATAGTTAAACACAAACTTTTCCTAAAATTATGTCAGTTCTCATAAAATTAATAATCCACAAAGTTAAGTAAAACTCAGTGGTCAGCCAATGCTTTCTGGTGATTATATCTGTTGTGGTCGATTAGTCTGTGACTTGCTGTTTTTGACGTTTTTCACCATTGTTTCTTTTTTTTCTTGACCTCGTATTAACCTTAAACTTATTACTAAAAGCAAGCATAAATTATATGTCTGACTCAAAATTGAGACAGCAGCGATTGCGGTTTCAAAGTGTTAAACAAACCTTATATATATTTTTAACTTTGATTTAATGATTCTTGTATTTCTATAGGCATGAACCTATTGTTTATTTGGAAAAGGAATAAAAGATATTTGAACAGCTTTATCATGCATGTACTTAATATAGCGGCTGTGTGGCCCAATGTAAAGTGTCAAAGTGCACAGCACCATCCCTCACAAAACCAGGTGCATTCTAAATTCCATCTATAATCTTTATCTTTAGGAGGGAAAGTTGTGCATCATATGTTTTTGTCCCAATATCTTACTAAGATGTTTTTATTTAACTTAGGACATCAATGAGTAACAGGGTTTCTATGCATTCTTTCTCATAAACTTAATTCTTCTATAGTATCTTTTTCCATTAATTCCAACCATTCTCTTACCATTAATGTAATCCCCTGTAAATGATGTTTGCCAACTTAAGTTATATTTAGGACGTCCCCTAGGAGGGCACCAAATTTTTCTTTTTCCTATTTTATAATCTATATAACCATTTACCCA
>NW_007728532.1:262039-274006 GCF_000696425.1 Galeopterus variegatus | reverse complement strand
TGGTCTGTATGTGGGATCCGAACCCTCGGCGGGAGCGCCGCTGCGCTCCCAAGCGGTGCACTGCAGCAGTGCGCCACCGGGCCGGCCCGAGAGTACCCAAATTGAAAGTGCCATTTTCTGGCTACTGGGATCCATTGTCTAGTTGGTATTTAGGCCAAACCTGATTGCAGTAGAAAATGAGGTGTTCGGGTTTTAATGTCTCCCTGGAGGCTGAGAGATTGTCCAGGAGACAGCCCAGAGGTGTAGAGCATGTAGGCTTAGAGACAGCCCAGAGGTGTAGAGCATGGAGGTTTGGATTATGAGGATCCCATTTCGAGGGTGAGAAAGGAGGTGATCAGTCCTAGCAGAAGAAGGGTAACACTAAGGTGTGTCCTCACTGGTGTTCACCTTCTTTTTGAGAGAGGAGCCACCAACTGGCCAGAGAAGCATTCTCCAATAGCTGGGGGGCACAAAAGGGATTTCTCTGGTGAGGCGCCTGGGCTTCATAGCAAGTAGAGAGTAATCAAGGAAACCCGTAGCAGTGGGGTGGATTACTGACTCACCCTAAACGGAGGTCAGTGGTGGATGCATTGGTCTGAAATGGCAAAAGGAGAGAGTCCTGGAGGTACCCGGTTTGGCAGATCTGGGAATGGTGGCCGGGGGCTAATCAACCTGAGAGGGGATCATCCAAAGGCCCTGGCCAGGACCCTTCCCGGGTTTTTCCACCAAAATGAAAGAAAGCCAAAATGTCAGGAACTGATCAAGCTTTATTAAAGGAAAAGAATCTGCCAGCCTGCACTCAAAATGGGGAGCAGCCGAGGCTGCCCTCAAAGGGGAGAGCAGTGCCAGGCATCAGGGTGGGAGAGCTTATATAGGTTGTGGGGTGTCAAGGGCCAGCTGATATAATCAAGGAGGGGCCTTATGCTAATGTGGAAGCTCCACCTGGCTGATACAATCAGGGCGGAAAATTGCACCCATGCAAAAGCAAAACAGTTTCTATTCCGCAGAAGTCACAAGTCTTCTTGTAAAGGGAAAGGGGGTGATTGGCAGCCATTCTGTGCTTGGCTTTTCCTAAAATGGCACTGGTTATGTTCAGAACCTATCAGTTACAAACCATAATTATTCTTTATGCCCTTTGTTCAATCTCTTCCCATTCCCCTTTCTTTTTCCTTTTATTACCCTAGGTTTTTTTCTCTCCTTCTGAAAGAGTAATGGTTACTCTGTTGATTTGTTACCTAGATGATCTGTCCAATGCTTAGAGGTGTGATCAGGTCCCCCAATATTATTATAGAGCAGATTCTTCTTCTGTCACTGTGAAATGGGCTTTGTGGAGAGAGATATTCTTTTTTTTTAACCTCTGCTGGTGACTCTTCTTGTGTTAATGCACTCCAATGGCTGGTTGAACATTTGCATGGTGGTTGTGGTGTTGTCTAGTTATTTTCGTGGCAGCCATGGTTACTGTGGTGGCTGTATAGGGCCACCCACATGGAGGTGATGTTCTTTGCATGCTCATTGGCGCTGGTGGTGTGCCTGGTTGTGGGGGAGGTCCACTCCCTGGCTTCATGCCTTGAGCCCCCAGGCAGTGCCATGAGGTGCTGATGGTGTGCCTGGGTGGGGGCAGGGGTCTGGTCCCTGGCTCCATGCCTTAGGTCACCAGGCAGGCCACAAGGCACTGGTGTTGTGTGCCTGGTTGTGGGAGGGGGGTCTGGTCCCCTTCTCCATGCCTTGGGTCCCCAGGTGGGTCCCATGGCACTGGTGCAGTGTGCCTGGTTGTGGGAGGGGGGCTCTGGGCCCCTTCTCCATGCCTCTGGTCTCTGGGAAGCCCTGAGGCACTGGCCTGGTATGCCTGGTTGTGGGAGGGAGGTCCGGTCCCCTTCTCCATGATTCAGGTCTCTGGGAAGCCCTGAGGCACTGGCGTGGTGTGCCTGGTTGTGGGAGGGAAGTCCAGTCCCCTTCTCCATGATTCAGGTCCCTGGGCAGGCCCTGAGGTGCTGGCATGGTGTGCCTAGTTGTGGGATGGGTGTCCAGTCCCCTTCAACATGCCTTGGGTCCCCGTGTGGGCCTGGAGGCGCTGGCATGATGTGCCTGGTTGTGGGAGGGGCGCTCGGTCCCTGGCTCCATTCCTCAGGTCCTTGGGTGGGCCCTGAGGTGCTGGCCTAGTATGCCTGGTTGTGGAAGTGGGGGCCAGTCACCGGTTCCAAGCCTCCAGTTCCCAGGCAGGTCCCAAGGTGCTGGTGGTGTGCCTGGGCCAGAACTAATTTTTTGTCCTTGGCTTACTTCTAACTCAGGGGAACTTCCTGTGGAAACCAGTACTTCAGCTGTGTGGTTGAGCTAAATTGCAACTTTGCTGCTGTTCCCTAGGGAAGGCTTTTTGTGCAGCTGAGGGTTTAATGGTTGATCTTATGGGTACTTCTGGCTCTTTAGAGACTCAGTGCACCTGGGTTGTGTAGAATCTCTGATCTGGGCCTGAGTTTTTCCGTCAAACTGCACCCCATGCAATTCTGCGTTCCAAACCAGTCTCCACTGAGTGGTCCTGTGCTGATCAGGGAGCAGATCGGGTGTCCTTGCTGTGTCCTAGTGTTCTCCTAATGGGCCTGTCTCCCCCACCACCCATGCTCCAAACACTTTCCATGGGGCAGGCCCTGCGCCTGTCCCTTGCATTGACCCACTGGCCTCTGAATGGCTCCCCTTTTTCAGCTGTTTGGCTCCTCTCTCCTGCATGGGTCCACGGTAACTCTGTTAGTGGTCTTGCTGTCCTGTGGGCCGCCAAAGTCCTCTTCTCCCCTGCTGCCTCCAAGTAACTACATCTGAAGGGCACAGCTATGGCTTCTGCTGGCTCCTGCTCATGTGCTCAGCAGCTGAAGCCTTAAAGTGGCCATGGCCCAAAAAAACTCAAGCAGTTTTTTCTTTCATCATGGTTTCTCCTGCCTTCATGAACTCCATAGGTCTCTCCTCCTCTTCCCCTGAGCTCCAGCAGCCCCAGCTTGGCTGATGTTACATTTTTATAGTTGTAAATTGGTTGATTTGTGGGAGAGAGTGACGCTGGGGACCATCTATTCTGCCATCTTGACTGGAACTCCTTTTTCTGCTTCTATTGAGATGATCATATGGCTTTTTTTTTTCTTTCAGTCTGTTGATGTGATCTATTATGTTTATTGATTTGCATATATAGAACCCCCCTTGCATCTCTTGGATAAATCCCACTTGGTCATGGTGTATAATCTTTTTGATGTGCTGTTGGATTTGGTTTGCCAGTGTTTTATTGAGAATTTTTGCATCTATGATCACTAAGGATACTTGTCTGTAATTTTCTTTTTTTGTTGTGTCCTTGCCTGGTTTTGGTATCAGGGTGATGCTGGCCTTGTAGTGAGTTTGAAGGAATTCCATTTCTTTCAATTTTTTGAAATAGTTTAAAAAATATTGGTATTAGTTCTTTACATATTTGGTAGAATTCAACAGTAAAGACATGTGGTCCTGGAGTTTTCTTTGTTGGGAGACTTTTTATTACTGATTCAATCTTGTTTCTTGCTATTGGTCTCGATAGGTTTTCTATTTCTTCTTGGTTCAGTCTCGGTAGATTAAATGTACTTTTAAAAACAATAATTACATTTTATTATAATATGTTTAATTTAAAAGTTTCCCAAGTCTCTCTGATAACTAAACTCTTAAAAATTTTGCTAAATGATGAATATTTATTGAATATTTAGATCATTTCCAAATAAGATAAAATACTGAAACATTAATTGCTGAACACAGGTTCAAGTTTATTTACTTTCAGCTTCCTAAATTTTATAGGAAGACAAAATATATTTGGGTTTGTCAGTAAATATGTAGTGTTTCATACTGAAGAATGAGAAAGGTATATGCTTATAGAAATTATGATTCAGGGCCGACCCCGTGGCTCACTCGGGAGAGTGTGGCTCTGGGAGTGCAGCGGTGCTCCCGCCGCGGGTTTGGATCTTATATATATAGGGATGGCCGGTGCACTCACTGGCTGAGCGCGGTGCGGGCGACACCAAGCCAAGGGTTGCGTTCCCCTTACCGTCACACACACAAAAAAGAAATTATGATTCATAGATATGCTGATCCACAGATTGTTGGTGTTGACAGTTCACAATCAGTTACTTCTTAGTGTTCACTAAAAATTAAGGTCACTATGGGTAAAGAATTCTAATTAGTATGTATAACTAATATTACTAGAAATAATAAAGGAAAAACTATGCAAGTATACAAGGAGAGTAAGATGTTCTTTTTGGTAAGAAAATGCTAAAGGCGTGGGGATGTTTTATGTTATTGAGGGAAAAAGTAATTTTTGTCCTAAAGTAGAATGAATGAATTGTATCAGAATGGGAAGAGGAGAATATAGGACAAAACTGAGTTGTTAAGAAAGTTGTGGAAGGTTTGCGGAAGATGAATCTTGTGAAAGAAATTTTATGTGTGATCAAGCTGACTAAGATCAGAAGATAATTAACATTTTTCTAAAAAACTGAGCATCGATATCAAGAGTACATTGATGTAAAATTACAATTTTGCTCTCTCTGTGAAAACAATAAGGTTTCTTGAAATATCGGTGTGCTCTTGATAGGAAATTGTGAAAGTTTTTTTTTTTTAAACTTTTAGGTAATTAGCTTAGGAAACGAAGATTCTGTGTTCTACCAAGATAATTTTCTGTGCTTCATGTTCTCTTTATTTGGTTTTCAATCACTTAGGAAAACTGAGTCCTCTCTATTAAAGAGTTAAGATTTTCTACAACTATGTGACTTTACTGTATTTGCCTTTGAAGTATTTTAATTATATCCCAGGTTAAATGTATAACTACTGTTTCACAGTGACCTGTGATCTTGTTTAGATTAAATGTTTTAAACCTTTGATGTTATTGACAAACTTTCCTAAGTCGAATTCTAAGTTAAATCTTTTTCTTGATCTCAAATTAACTTTGGTATTTTCCAGTTGGGCCCCTGGAGATCTAAAGGATATGTTTCTCACCTTGTAGTAGATAGATATTAAACTAATTAGGCTTATTAGATATGTAAATTATATGGGAACCATTGTCAAATAATAAACGATGCTAGACTTTGAGTTATATACATACACATGGATATGTTATTAATGTTTGTTTTAGAAATTGTATAAAATTCATATAAATCTAAAAATCCTGGTACAACACTGTCAGTCATAATTCCAGTTATTATCTTAAAATGTTGTATGCCATGGAAACAACTGAATTTCTTTCTCAATTGCTGGTTATAATAAACTCATCAGATTTTTAACCATGCCCAGTCTAAGTTTTTGTTGTTCACAGTTATAACTATCATTATCCTCTAAAATCATTTGCAACCAGCTACAGTCCAAAATTGCTTTTTCAAAGAGATTCAAGGAAAGGCTACAAAGGACTCTGACAGATACAGATTTTTGATAACCTTAAAGGTCATGGCATTGAACTGGGTAAGAATTCTCAGAACTCTAATGAAGAGACTGGTTTCTAAAACTGCTAACCCAACATCAAGCAGGACAATAATTAAGTAAATAATAACTAAATACTTTGTCAGATTTTCATGCTAAGTCAGCCAATACTGAAATTGTTAAGATATACAATTTGAAAGAGCACTATGATCCAAGTCAAATTACCTATGATAACCTATTTAATAAACAGCTATGCACCTAAATTGGAGAAACAAAACTGGTATTTAAGAGAATGTAAATCCAGTTTTATTAAGCATGGACTCATGGAGAGCCTAGTGTCTCCGTGTGAACTAACAGTACAATGTCCACCAGACTGAGAAGGCATCTTGAGATTGAAGAACAAAGCAGGCAACTCCATATGGCTTACAAGGAGTTTATTATTATTATAATTATTGCTATTAATATTAATGGCGAGTTACTTACAAGGATCAGACAGAGTATCAGTCTGAGTGCTGTGCAGTTACTTTCTCCACAACCCTGGGGGTAGGATGGGAAGCTTATGAGGGACTTAGAAAGAAAAGTGGAGCTATGCTAGAGAGAAAGGCTGTGGAAGTGGAAGATTTCTCAGGTGCCTCGCATCCTCCTGTAGCTTATCTTTGGGGTTTCCAGTGTCATTCCCCTTATCTTATACAAGCATAGCCTTCTGTTCCTTTCCCTTTCTCAGTTGCTAAGCAACCTGTGCAGGGAAAATATTGTAACTATTGAAGCCAGAGCTGAAGGCCATGAGGATGGAGTGAGTTCTGACCAGCATTCCTATGTCTGGACAGCCTTCTGGTCCTTTCTCAGTCCTTGAAGCTTCATTATTAAAAGCTCTGCCTGCATGACTCTACATGAAAGAGAGAAAAAGATCCAAATTATGAAATTGGTGTGGTAACTGTTCTAAAGTTGCTACAATGGGTTATGACCAATGTTTAGTTTCTCAAATTCATAATTCTGGGAAGACAAAATGTCAAGCACGTTTCTGCTAGCTGATGGGCTGTTTAAACATTCACAGAGGAATTTTATTCAATTGCCACTTTCAATGCATGTTTTCTGGTTGTATAGAAGCTTTCCTGTTTGGAAATGTTGATGCCATAACAGTAGCTAAAAGGTTATTAGAAAATGTGTTTCCCTCATGAGACGTTCCTGTAGAAATCTCCAGTGATAGAAGTACTCATTTCACTGTACAAATGACAGAACAGTTAAATAAGGTATTACAAATACAATAGCATTGGGCAAAGATAACTGAATCAACTGATTGCTTTGGTCAAACGTATTTCAGATTGATGGAGATCAGATCCACTCCCAGTGGAGAACGTAAGTTGACCCCCTGTGAAATAGAAACCAGAAGGCCTATGCCCCTTATAACAGAGCCTAATGTATCTCCTGCTCTCCTAAACTCTGATATGACTAAATGCTACAAGGCCTTTACCAGGTAAAGGAAGCTTTTTATAACCTACTGACTGAGGACAATCAAACCCTTCAAAATTTGGAACCCAGAAATTTGGTCTTCTGGAAATGACATCAGAGAAATACTGCCCGTGAACACTGTTGCAAAGGACCATACCAAGTTTTTCTCACCACCCACACTGCAGCTTTTGCAATTCAGCCATGGTGTGTGGATCAAATGTTTGCTCACTGGGTGGTTTGAATTGCAGTGACCACAATTTTTAGATTATTTGTTTATATCTCATGCCTTTTTCTGCCTGAAATGTGGGTGGATTCTGCTGATGCTCCAGCTTGCTCTAAGAGGGAGAACCCACTGAAGGGCCAGACAAAGGTTGTTTCTTACCTGCAAGTCAGTAGTAAAAATTCTAGAATGTGTTTACCTTTTTTGTGCAAAATACCTGCCTATCCTCTCTCTTAAAAACAAAACAACTGTAATATAGCAATAAATAAGTTGAAAAATAAAAACCACCACAAAAAACAAGCAGCTAGGCAGTTTGAAAATTATACTGCAAAGACTTGGATAAATTTTCTCCACACATTGGGCATAAGCTGTTGCTGTATTAATAATTTTTCCAAGACCCAGTCTTGTTGAGTCACTCAGACATATGAATATTTTTTGCTATCTTTGTCATTTTTTCCTATTTCATTTGTGAAACCACAGGGAGATCTGGGTGCTTTGATGGAAAGGTGAAAAGGCAAAACTAGCTTCTGCTGTTGCTGTTGGTTGCTATGAATGTCGTCCTCTGGTTCCCTGATTAGCAGTTTCCTTGATTTGGCTGAGGAGTGAATCCGAGCTGCATTTGCCAGGCTGTGCCCAGGGGCAGTGGTCAGTGTAAGAGTGAGGAGCCGGATCTCTCCACGAACTCCCTCCAAGCTTCTGAGATGATGTGAGACATAGGATGGACCAAGGATCTCAAACCTTAGGACAATGTGGAAGTCTAGACCCAGCAGAGGGAGGGACAGGCAGTGGGAAGGAGGACAGATTTCACATTGAGCATTTACTACCTGCCGTACACTCTCACGTGCCTTATTCTATTCAGTTTTCACACTAACCCTGGGAAGTAGAGATTATTATACATCTTTTGTAGAAGAGAAAACAGTCATCCAGGGAGGTGAAGTCTCTTGCTAATGGGCTGTCACGTGGGAAATTCTCTGGATGCAGTGATATCCTCCAGTTACAGAACTAGGCAAGCTATCTCAGAGTTCATGGAACAGAAAGGACCAAATTAATATATTTGAATCAATTCAAAGACACAGTGAGAAGTAAGAAGGAGATAGGAAGACCACGTTACCTGATTCCCAGTGTGCAAACGTTCACAGCTTCCCTCTCTCTGCCAGTCACCCTTGCCCACTAATGTGTGACACGAGGACAAGAGCTGAGGTCTGAGCAAGAGTGTGCACTGCTGAAGAGGCCCAGGGTCTGTGACACACACTGGCTCAATTGGACAGACATGGGAACAAGTGTGCCTGGCCACAGTGGAGCTGCTAAGCAGCTGCTGCACAGCCATGGGTTTTATGTGCTTCTTGGGCAGAGGACACCTGGGACCAAACCAGGTACCACCAATGGGTGGTGAAGTACGACCTCATGATTCTGCAGGTTTAGTGCCTCTGGTATGTTGGGCACATCGTGGATATGTAGTGCCCAGGAGCCTCATGCATATTAAATGTCTCTTGGCCCTTTCCTCTGTACCTGCCCATGTGTAACATGCATGTGCTCCATAACTAATCTATTCTGAACATAACTAAAAACATCTTGCCTTTGTTGTACAAACCACAACATACTCAACTTCACCGATGTCACTGAATGTTCTCTAAAGCAAATGCACACTTCAGAGCCACACAGCAGTCAAGCAAGGGGCCGGGAGAGCCCTGCTCTGTCTGACCCCCCAACCTAAGTGTCTGGCAGACAGTATTTCCTCCATCGGCTCTAGATGGGAAGGAGCTCAGAGGAGGAGCATTTGTTCTACTGAGAGCTGGGAAGGCTCCCGGGGGAGGTGACATTTGGGTTGACTCTGAAGGATGACTTGCATTTCCTTAGGAGAAGGTGTTGGGAAGGGTGTCTGGGGCTGAGGGGACTGTGTGGGCAAAGGAAGGGAGACTGGCTGGCTAGGAAGGACTGGTGTGGTGGGCACAGGGCAAGAACTCTGGCCTTGGTGCTCAGATGAAGACCCAGGGCTACCTTGTGCCTGAAATCGAGCAACAAGTCAGCTGCCAAGGAAGGTTACAGATTTGGAGATGTGATTGCTGTAAACGGGAGATAAATTCATCTGGGAATTTCTCAGGCAGTGACTGTGGAGGATGGAGATTCCTTAATGAAACAGCCTGGGAAAGGGAAGCCGAGGAACAGTGACAAGGTACGGGTTTGTGGAACTTATCCATGATCTAAAGAGGCCAAAAGATTAGTTTCCTGAAATTCAGCAGACTTTAGAGACTCTAAAATGCATGCAGAAGAGAGTCACCACTTCATAGGAGACCAGATTCTTATCAGCAGTTGACTTGCACTGCAGAGCTCTGGTTCCTTCTGCCTGTGTGTGTGTTGGGGCTGAAGTAATGCACAGATATGACACTGATGACACCCAGGCACCGTAGGAAAAGAATTTAACAACTGCCGCAAGGAATCTTTAATCTATGCATGAAGACCTTGACTTTCTTTGGGATTAATGTGGCCAAGAACAAAGCATAATGTTGGCACTAAAAAACATTTGAATGATTTTTATAACAGCAAGAATGATAATTAGAACCTAAAAAATTAAAAATATGACTTTTTGTCAGCACCACGCTCACCCAGTGAGTGAGCTAACCAGCCATCCTTATATGGGATCCGAACCTGTGGCCTTGGTGTTATCAGCAAAAAATATGACTTTTTGAAAACAATTGGTTTCAAGTATTTCATGAAATTAGTAGTATTTTAATTTTCGTCATATTTCTTAACAAAATAAATGCTTCTTTGTTCATTTCCAGTCTGTCTGAAGAATATTCTTAGTTGACATGGCGGGAAACTTTGAGGTATGCTCCGGAAGCTGCATCCCGGGCACTTCCCCACGGTCGGCTTTTTCTTCCTTGGCTCTCACTTGATGTGATTCAGCAAATTTGAAAGTAGAAACTTCGACGTACCATTTGCATGCAGACAAACTTATTTTGATTCAGTACACCTGGGGTTTTATGGTCCCCTGTGGCAATTGATTTGTTTCATGTAAATTCATGCACTACTGGCCAGCCAATATCCTTCCTAAATAGTAAGAGGGCTATTGAGACTACACTTTTCCTTACCCCAGTGAGTACACAGTGTGTTTGCAATGCCAACACAAGGGAGATCTCGGCCAATATGAGATAATACTGCCCACTCAGAACTCATATATCCTTTTTGTATTTTCTTAACAGTTTTCCAAAGCAGCTTAACAGGAATAATATTAGAGTTCTCCAGAGAAACAGAACCAACAGGATGTGTGTGCATGTGTATATGTATCAGAGAGAGAGAGATTTTTTTTCAAAAGATGCCCGGTAAGGGGATCTCAACCCCTGACTTGGTGTTGTCAGCACCACGCTCACCCAGTGAGCAAACCAGCCATCCCTATATGGGATCTGAACCTGCGGCCTTGGTGTTATCAGCACCGCACTCTCCCAAGTGAGCCACGGGCCGGCCTGAGATTTTAAGGAATCGGCTCACGTGATTATAGAGGCTGGCAAGTCTAAAATCTGCAGAACTGGCCAGCAGGCTGGAGGCCCAGGGATGAGCTGACGTGGCAGGTTGAGTCCAGAGGTGGTCTGTTAGCAGAGTTCCCTCTTCCTCTGGGAGGTCAGTATTTTTTTTTNTACCTTGTGCCTGAAATCGAGCAACAAGTCAGCTGCCAAGGAAGGTTACAGATTTGGAGATGTGATTGCTGTAAACGGGAGATAAATTCATCTGGGAATTTCTCAGGCAGTGACTGTGGAGGATGGAGATTCCTTAATGAAACAGCCTGGGAAAGGGAAGCCGAGGAACAGTGACAAGGTACGGGTTTGTGGAACTTATCCATGATCTAAAGAGGCCAAAAGATTAGTTTCCTGAAATTCAGCAGACTTTAGAGACTCTAAAATGCATGCAGAAGAGAGTCACCACTTCATAGGAGACCAGATTCTTATCAGCAGTTGACTTGTACTGCAGAGCTCTGGTTCCTTCTGCCTGTGTGTGTGTTGGGGCTGAAGTAACGCACAGATATGACACTGATGACACCCAGGCACCGTAGGAAAAGAATTTAACAACTGCCGCAAGGAATCTTCAATCTATGCATGAAGACCTTGACTTTCTTTGGGATTAATGCGGCCAAGAACAAAGCATAATGTTGGCGTTAAAAAACATTTGAATGATTTTTATAACAGCAGGAATGATAATTAGAACCTAAAAAAATTAAAAATATGACTTTATAAAAACAATTGGTTTCAAGTATTTCATGAAATTAGTAGTATTTTAATTTTCGTCATATTTCTTAACAAAATAAATGCTTCTTTGTTCATTTCCAGTGTGTCTGAAGAATATTCTTAGTTGAAATGGCGGGAAACTTTGAGGTATGCTCCGGAAGCTGCATCCCGGGCACTTCCCCACGGTCGGCTTTTTCTTCCTTGGCTCTCACTTGATGTGACTCAGCAAATTTGAAAGTAGAAACTTGATTGACCGTTTGCATGCAGACAAACTTATTTTGATTCAGTACACCTGGGGTTTTATGGTCCCCTGTGGCAATTGATTTGTTTCATGTAAATTCATGCACTACTGGCCAGCCAATATCCTTCCTAAATAGTAAGAGGGCTATTGAGACTACACTTTTCCTTACCCCAGTGAGTACACAGTGTGTTTGCAATGCCAACACAAGGGAGATCTCGGCCAATATGAGATAATACTGCCCACTCAGAACTCATATATCCTTTTTGAATTTTCTTAACAGTTCTCCAAAGCAGCTTAACAGGAATAATATTAGAGTTCTCCAGAGAAACAGAACCAACGGGATGTGTGTGCATGTGTATATGTATCAGAGAGAGAGAGATTTTTTTTCAAAAGATGCCCGGTAAGGGGATCTCAACCCCTGACTTGGTGTTGTCAGCACCACGCTCACCCAGTGAGCA
>NW_007728532.1:226301-261132 GCF_000696425.1 Galeopterus variegatus | reverse complement strand
TGCAATCAGGTGAGCATACTCCCTTCCTGGGACAGGGTGAACTTTGGGCTCTTTGGAAAGTCCGTTCCCCCTGGCAGCGGAAAGTCCTAATCTTCTGGCGACGGAAGGTCTTAAGCACCTGGTAATGGAAGGTCCTAAGTATCTGGTATTGTTTACCAAAAAGGTTGGGGGTTATCTCTACTTCCACACCTACAGTATAGAGAGTAATTTACTTTACTCAAAGTATACTGGTTTAAATGTTGATTTCATCTGAAAAATAACCTTCACAGAATAATGTCTGTCCTGTTATCTGGAAAGGGCCTCTGCACTCACCTTTTAGAGAATCAGTCGTCCTAGGATATTCACCTATGAAATGAAAATGTGGGCAATGACCCCAGCAGCACTTTCCCAGCTCACTGGGGGACACAAGCAGTGCTCTCTCCCCATGAGGAGAAGCTTCACAGGGGATCATGTGGCACCTTAGGCAGGGTCTGCATGGCCTGGACTACAGTCAAGCCCTCATCTGAGCAGGCCCTGCTCTGCAGTGTCCCTGAGGAGGCCCCGACACCAGCGTCTGATGGAAGGACAGACAATGCAGAGCCCAGGACAGATGCACAATGGTGCCCCTCCCCTGCCCAGCCTGGTCTCAGCGAAATCCTCACACAGCCTGGGTCCAGACAGCTCTAGGCTTGAAAATCAGGACTGCAGGGCATGGAAGGGTGGGCAGAGCTGCCCGAGACCTTGCAGAGAGGAGGGGAGCTCGGCAAGGTGAGGCCCAGGTCACTGTCCTGAGAGATCCTCCAGGGGATGGATGCTCTTGAGAGGCAGAGAGAAAGCAGCAGGAGAGATGGAGGTGTCTGAGTACAGATGAGGAAGGACTCTGCTTGGTGATGTTTCTCCACAAAGTGCAACCTGCTTTACAGACCGGTCCCACCTCAGGGTGGAGACAGAGGCTTCCGGACTTAGCTCCCCTGAAGCTCTTCTCTCAATGCACAGGCCAGGCCCCACCGGTTTCCTCTGGCCTTTCATAAAAACAATCCACAACGCCAAGGCTAGGCCTACACGCCCCTCGTGCACACCCTGCTTAGAAGTGAGTGTGGACTCTGCCCTCCCTGTCCCCTGACCCAGCCAAGGGGAGCAAGGCCAGGAGGACTCGCTGGCCACAGCTCCCCAGCCCACCTAGGACATAGCCACTCTGCATTGGCCGCTGGTCCTGTCAGGCAAGCTCCTGACCAACTCCTTTGGGGAGTATCAGAAAGAGCATTTCTGCTAAATTTAGCGCTTCAAGGGAGGACAGATAATTATCTGACATTTGTGGAGCAATCAATTTTCTGGGTCTGAAGTTTACAAACAAAATCTTTCTCTTTGTGAAGGCAGATTAGCACCAGAAACACCTTCTACATCACTGTCTGTGTAAATGGTTTGTCTCTGCAATCAATCTCTCTATTCTTTAAAACAGGATTAGGAGAATTTGCATAATTGTTTCTTGTCTCAGAAATCTCACAGGAATGTTGTCTTCAGATAACCAGCAATCTGGCTCCAGGCTGTGCCAGCAGAGGGAAAGTGACCGTGAAGGAAACATTTTCAGAGGTGGATTTGAGTGAGGGGCAGGGAGTGGTGGCTGGAGAACTAACTGCCTTTCTGCCACTTGAAGGGGCTAACACTCTTGACCTGGTTTCCCCCACAGCCCTCATCCTTGATTCCAGCCACACTAGACCCTCTACTGCCAAGCCTTGCCCACTCCCTCAGGCCTTCTGCCAGGTGGTGCTTCGTCAAACACTGATCTCCTTCCCCAACCCACTTGTTACTATTTGCAGAGACCTCAGCTACTTGCTCCACGTATTCTGACCAGGGAGAGGCTGTGCAGTGTGCTTGGTCCATCTTGCTGGAAATGGAACCTATCTGCAGGGTCAAAGGGGAAAGTTACGCTGTGTTACTCCTTTAGGAATGATCTGTTGGGTGTTTTTTTTTTTTTCTTTTTCCTTTTTGTTTTTTTTACTGACCAGTAACGGGATCGCAACCCTCGGTGTTGCGCCCGCACCGCGCTCAGCCAGTGAGCGGGAACTGGTCTGCACATGGGATCCGAACCCTCGGCGGGAGCGCCGCCGCGCTCTCAAGCAGCGCACTCTCCAGTGCGCCACCGGGCCGGCCCCTGTTGGGTGTTTCTAACCTGCTGAAAACCAGGATGAAGCAGAGGTTCCCAAGCAGGAAGAAGTCTTGCCCTGCCCTGCCCAGCCCTCATCCCTCCTCCCCAGCTTCCAACCCTTCCAGTCGCTTTGCCCTCATCTTAGAGTGCCGCGTGTGCTATTTTCACTTATTGCACCCCTCCCCACCCCTACACACAGGGTCCTTGCCTATTGTATACACCAAAGGAATATTCACTCCTCACTCTGTGAACTTGAAACAAAAAAGAAACTAAATGCACTTAGAAAAAGATTGGGCTTGAGAACACAGGCTCCAGCATGCTGTGCTGAGCCTGAGCCAGGCCAGCTCCCCTGTCCAGAGCACTATCATTCATTCTCTCCACCCCTCATTCATTCATTCATTCATTTGATAAGTGTGCCCCACATGCCAGGCCCTGTGCAAGGTGCTGGGTCCACAGAAGCACAAGCTGGCGGTGATAGTGATAACAGTGCTTAAGATATGCTGGGCATTATTCTAAGTCTAAGGGACTTTATGTCTAGGCACTCACTAACATATATATCTGCACCCATTCAGTCTCTAAAAGCTCACAGGGTGGGCACCGTTGGAGCTCCATCTGTCTGCTGAGGGTAAGTCACTTTCCCAAGGTCACACACTGACCTAAACAGCTGGGGTGTCTGCCCTTGTGGAGCTCATGTTCCACAGAGAAAACAGACAAAGAGCATGAGAAATAAAATCTGGATATGAGGAAAGTAAAACGGGAGATAAGAAGGTCAGGGGGTGACATCCCAGCCAGGAACTCAGTCATGGACGCCCACATCTGAGGTGCTGTGTGCAGGCACTGGGTGCACCTGAGGGATCAGCGGTGCAGCCCTACAGACATGAGCAGGGATGGGGAGTGGTCTGCAGTAGGAAACCAGCAAGGGCAGGCAGGGCCATAGGGGCCAGATTTTTGTCACAAGCCACCTCCTGCTGGGCTGCCTTGGCACACACTCCCCACACCCCCAAGTCTGAGAGCCTCCATGAAGCCAGGGCCACGTCCAGACACCCCAGAGAGAGCTATGCCCTATGCTCTGCTGTTTTAATTTAACGAGCTGCAATGTGAAATGGAACTCAGAGAAGCAGCCGTGTAATTTCATTAACTTTCTCTCATCTTCTCAGCTGGGCATCTGCAGTTAATGTGCATTTGAGGAAGGAGAAATAAAAAGACGTAAAGACCAAGTTAGAGACAGGGCATGGATGTGAGCCTCAGGCCTGTGGTCATGTTCGTCCAACGTGTGCTCCAACAGCTAGCTGTCTGTTGTCCCCAGGCCTCTTCTTAAGCACCATCTTGACTTGGAACACGAGTGAGTCCTGCTGTAAATAGGAGTGAAGGGCTCGCTGTGGCTCATGTGTGAACGTGGGTGTGATGGACCCCAGTAACCTCACGCCCAGCCTGCTTTGGGTCAGGGGCATGAAAGTCTCCTGTTGAGCCCTGACGCTACCACATTTTGGGTGGGACAAGTTTTGGAGCTAGGCAGAAGTTAACCATCTCAGGGGGAAAAGCCCACTCATGGAGGGGTTCAGGCTAGCAGCTGGATTTAAATGGAACTTCAAATAAAATTTGGAAAATTCATCCTATCTCACTCTGTGTTTGATAATGTGTGTCTGGAACCTTCTCTGTCCTCTCAGTGCCAGCTATAGCAACACAAGCACGGGTCCAGCCCCGCCCTTCACCCAGGGCTGTAGGCGCACCTGGGACGGTCAGAGGTGGGTGGGCACGTGTTGTCTCACAGGTGCGGACATAGAAGACACTGTACCCGCCCAGGCCACACCATCAACTGAGGGAAGATCTTGCAGCATTTGTGACCCACCCAGTTTTCCACCTCCCATCTCTTCTCCCTGTCAACCCTGAGCTCCCCCAGACCAGGAACTGCGTACCTCCTTCCTCTGTTCCTCTGCCCAGCTTCAAGCCCCTTCCATGGGCACAGGAGACACCGAGTGGGGCAGCAGCTGAGAAGGCATTGCCAGGGCCCAGCAGGGAGGACTGCAGCGTTGGCAGCACAACCTCCCCAGGCACATCCTCTTCAAGGGCCTCCCCTCAGACCCTCCCGCCTTCCCACCTCCAGGTCTTTTCTCCCCGTCATTCACAGCCTGCAGACACATCCTAAATGGTGGTGACATCTGCCCCTTGCTGGAAGCCCTCCATCAGCTCCTACTGTCCTTAGGAGGATGGACCTGGCACTCCCTGGGGAGGCACTCCAGAGCTCCCCAGCACCCGCAACCCCCAAATGTTTTTCTCTCAGGATCTCGTTAGACTTGTAAAAATTATGGAAAAACCCAGAGTATTGTTTATTTATTGACATTTACCATCTTAAAGATGAGAACTGAGAAAAATTTTAAATTGTAACTAATTAACTATTTAATAATAAATCTATGACATGCTAACATAAATGATACATTTTGTGAAAAATATATTTTCTTTAAAAACCTGGTGAGAAGAGTAGGAATATTTAGATTTGTGAACGTCTCTGTCGTCTGGTGTGAAGGAGGCAGCGGTTTCCCACGTGTGCTTCCATGTTCAGTCTGGTGACGTCACACGTCTGCCGAGTGACAAAGACACACGATGCTTCAACCTTGTGAGGAAAGCTGTTGTGACTTCAGGACCCCAGGAAGAAGCTTGGGCCCCCAGGGGTCTCGGGGCTGACTCAGGAACATCCGCTTGCAGGGGCTTCCTGCCTCCCCTCCTCGGGAATCCCCTCCCTGCCTTTCTCTCCTGAACCCTTTAGGACTCGGCCAGGGCCTGCTTCTTTCAGGACGTGTTCCCAGGACTTTCAGGCCGGGGGTGCCCTCCTCTGGGCGGATGTGATTTCTGGATCCCTCTCATCTGACCAAAAAGGAGGATTGCTCTTCCCTGCCCCTGGCACGTGGACAAAGCTGAGAGCCTTATTCTCGACAATGGAATGTGAGCATTTTGACTTCTGTATGTCATTTTAGATGTGACTATAACAGAATTTGCTCAATCTATTTTTGGTTCACATTTAGGTTGGTATCAACTTTTGCTATTTCAGACAGTTCTGCACTTAGTTCATGGTGCATGTGGAGGGTCTTCCTCTGAGCACATAAGCTGGAGTGACTAGGGCAGACCCTGGGAATGGGGCTGCTGGTCGAGGGAATGTGCGTCCTTAACTACACCAGGGAGGGGCACTGACAGCATAGGGCAGCTCTTTCCTATCCACAACCTCTTTAGCACTTGGTGTCACCAGACATTACATTTTGTCGTTATTGTTTTTAAAATGTGTGCATTTCTGCTAAGAAGATTGAGCATCTTGTTTTCTGGCAATTCATGTTGCTCGATCTATGAATTGTTTTTCTTATAGATCTGTTGGAGGATTATTTTTCCTTTTGCCATCCTCTGTGGGTGACCTCCAGCACTTATAGTGTTTTAAACTTAGTCTCCCTCACATTTTTTTTTTTTTTAGTTTGAATGTTGGAAATATCTGCAGGAGCCAATATTCCAAAAATATCCCGTGCATATGAGGTATAGAAGCATAAAAATATAGACTTAGTTTCAATTTTAAAATATGCTATTTCTTAATTCAGCGCTCAGCTAAGAGTGTGACATGAACCGAAAGCCTAATCCATCTGGATGCTATTTCAGCATTTGAGGGAAGGAAGATGTGGCCTCTTCCCTAATACAAAGAGCACCCCAGCATGCTGAGATACCTCTCTGGAAGCTGGATGGGAAATGCTGCTTGTTCATTCTGTATCTTGTGGCCACTAAAGAGGGCGGTAACACAGGGTAAGTTCAAGTTCAAGGCTAGAGGAAGGAGGTGGGGTCTGCTGGCAGACCGGTGGGGCATCTTGGTATATGTGTGTCAGCACGTGACATGCTTCAAGGAGGGGCCTCTGCAGGGGCTTCCCTGGTATCCACATTTCCTATATGGCCACAGAAAGAAATGAAGACAGAGTGTCCGAACTCTCATGGCCTCTCTGAAGGCCAGAGAGGCAGAACTGTCGTCCTGGGCACAGACTAATTAGCAGGGCCGAGAACAGCTCTAGACCCTCAGTCAACTCTTGGGGAGTGCAGCCCATTGGAAAACGCTGAGCCGCTGGGGATAAATGCCCTGTGTGAGGCCCTTGTGTCATGCACTGCTGTTAGATCTTGATGTGTGACCTGCTCAGTGAGGCCTAGCAGGACACCTGAGCCAGAGCGCTTGAGCTGTGGTCTGGACGGCTCCATCAGTCCAGAGGATGAAGCCATTCCCTGAGTGCTGTGGGGCTTCTCAGTGCACTGCAGTGGGCACTGGCCGGGGGTGGTACAGGTGCTCATGCCCTGCCAGAGGAATCTGCCTGGTCTCTGACAGTCACGCATCCCATAGCCCAGTGTTTACCAGAGCATGTTCCGTGAAAGGAGAGCTGGTGTCACAGACAAAAATCTTTAAGTACTCTCAATAGGAACCCTAGGTTGGCAATAGGCTTTGCAAATATCATAGTTTCTATTTTTTGTTGAATGGAAATTTTAGAATGCATTATTTGTATTAGTCCATTTTTGTCACTTGTAACAAAATACCTGAATCTGGGTGGTTTATAAAGAACATGAAATTTATTGCTTACAGTTTCTGAGTCTGGGAAGTCCAAAGTCTATCTGGTGGTGACCCAGGGGTCTCACATTGCAAGATGGTGGAAGCAGAGAGAGGGAAAAAACAGACTCTCCTCTTCTTTTGAAGCCCTCAGAACCACACCTCTGACCACCATTTTTAATCCATTCACTACTGCAGGGTCCTACAACCCAATCACCTCTTCAAGGCTCCACCTTTCAATTACCATAATAGGATTTCCCACCCTCTTAACAGTCACAGTGGGGGTAAGTTTCTAATACATAAAACTTGGGGGACACAATTCAAGCTTCAAGGAGATTTGGGGGGACATAATTCAATCCACTACATTATTATTATTTTTTTCTTTGGTGGCTGGATGGAACAGGGATTGAACCCCGGACCTTGGTGTTATCAGCACCATGCTCTGAACAACTGAGCTAACTGGCCAGCTCTTATTATTATTTTTAAATATTTATTATATAGATTTATTATTGTTATTAAGTTGTAAATTAGTTAATTTTATTAGTTTTTGGTTGTGTGATTTTTCTATGTAGTTTGTGAAACTAATGAAACGGTTCTATAAAATTTTTTCCTATATTTTCATCTAAAAGTTTTAAAGTACTGCTAGATTTATAAAGTTTCTTGTTCCATCTGGAAACGATCTTTGTGTATGGCTCGACATAGGGATCTAAAGATATCTTTTATTCATAATGAAGAGCCAATTGCCTAAACAACATTTATTTATTTTCTAATAGACTAAGTTTTGATATATTGGAGGGTCTTCTTTGGTGGTCTGTGTTCTTTTCCATTGGTCTATTTGACTCTCCTACAAAGACACCATGTGGTTTTAATTAACAACAGATTTATAATAAGTGTTTATGTCTGGTATGACATGTCCTGTACTTTATTTTTCTCCTTTAAAATTATCTTGATTATTCTTGTCCCATATAGTTTTCGGAGTCAGCCAGCCAAATTTTAAAAAGCCATCAGATAAACAAAGGTGCATGTTCACGTCTCCCCTTAGGCACATGTGCTTGACAGGAATCTCATTGAATGTATGGCTTCATTTGGGGAGGCTCGACCGCTTTACCATGCAAGTCCCACCATACCCCTCCATTGTTATAGATCTTTAAAAAATATTCTTCACTCAAACTTTTATTTTTTCATAAAGTTATTATACTTTTCTTGATTTATCCCTACGGAATTTAGAGTTTTATTGGTGTGTGGCAGGTGGGAGGGGGACTCTGGTTGTGTGTGTGGCTGGCGAGAGGACAGAATCAGGAACTCTGTGTGTGTCAGTCAAATGTTGGAGTGACAGTCACCTGGGGTAACCGCCTCAGAGGAAAGCCATCCCAGGGGCACTGACATGAGCTCTGTGCCATTGGGCAGGTCCCTGAACCTTCTGAGCCTCGGTGTTCTCTGGACGTGAAGATCAGTGGTCCCTGTGGCCCACTAGCACGTCCACTAAAATGTTCTGTGGCCAGAATATGCTATTTATTTGGGGAATAAAGAGAGAGAAATATGCTCTGTGCATATTTTATACAGAAGACAATAGCAATAATGCTTCAATTAGTGTGTTGGAGACGCCAGGTTGATTGTAAATGAATTGGAGCTGGGATCTGAGCTTTGCATCATAATTGCACTAAGTCTTCTGAATAGAAATTACTTAATCAAAGTTGTGATTTAGAGAGAAGAGATCGCTAATGTTTTTTGGAATGGAGACGGTTGTTTTATCACCTCTTCATACTCTCTGTTACAAAAGCATGCCAGGTGACCCATCAAGTCAGAAGGCTGCAGGAACTTGCTTCACTGGTGTAGAGGAATGTAACTCTAAAGCTGCCATCTCTGTGCTAAAGGGAAGGGACAATACTGAAAGGACTGCTTGGCTTTGACCAGCATCGCTGACCCTGATGGCTTCAGTGGTGGTGGACGCAGTGAGCCAGGCTGTGTTATCACATTGCGCACACGGTGGTGATAGTGGGTTTCTGCCTCACAGAACTGTCTGGGGTCCCAGTACCAAACGGGGACATGAGGGATCCTCATCCTTCTGGAAGGATCCTCTGGGAGTTCTTCTGCTCTGTTCCGGCCACTTTCCAGACAATGTCCTGGGTTATTGAAGGGTATTGTTGGGTCAGAATCAGTGAATCATCCACTGCCCCTTCGGGTCTTAATCCATTTCCACCAAGTGTCAGAGATGGGAAGGGCCTCACTGTACAGATGGGGAAACTGAGGCCTCGAGAGCAGAAAGGCCAGACCAAGGCCCACGAAGAGTTAGTGACGAGGTAGGACCAGAGCTAGGCCTCTCTCTCTGGCCTCTGGTGCCCTTCGTGAGCCCTACTCAGATCTATCCTCTGCACCCTGCTTTAGGGGTCTGGGGTGGGAGCTACTCCCCCTGCAGCTAGATCTGACTCTGTGGGTGTGACAGCAGGGTGTGTGTGATAGAGAACCTCATTTCCAGCCTGTGGTCCACTCCGAACAAGTGTCCCCCAGCCCTGTGTGCAGGGCCAGTGCTGACTGCTATCCCATGGAACCTGGCAAGCTGGCTGTCCTCAGTGACCAGAGGCTATGGCGCAGCCTCTCACCCTCACCGTCTCTTAGGCACTGTCCAGCCCCAAGGAAGGGGAGGGGCTCCCTCTTGCTGTGTATCCACCCTCTCCCCTTCCAGAAATGACCCTGGGCCAGAGGGCAAGGCCTAGATGGCCTGAGGAGACCAGTCCCCTGGGACCTGGCCAAGGGAGCCAGCACCCTGCCTGGTGGGCCGTTGCTCAGGACAAATCCCAACGGGAAGACTGGTTCCTGCAGAGGTAGATGGTGAGTGAGTCTGGCAGGTGTGTGTGTGTGTGTGTGTGTGGTGGGGGGTGTTAGTGAACACACAAACCACCTTCCCAGCTTCTGGACTTACAGAACATTTGGCTACTGTGAGAAACTTGATCCGATTGTGAGAAGTATTGGAAATCATCATGTAAATTGTGAGATATGTCCAAGTTCTGTGACTAATTACCACTCATTCATCAACAAGATGAAAAGAAAAGTGCAATGTTAGAGCTCGGTTCTATCATCCGGCAGTGAAATGTACTCCACTGTCTCCACCTGCCTGGGCCGTGCTGTCCCTGAGCAAAGGTCTTTACTGATATTTGTGCTGCTACAAAGCTGTGCGCAGCTGCTGTTTAGCAGAATCCATCCCTCCTTTTTCCCATCCCTCCTCTCCCTCTTCTTTATCCCCTCCCTCCCTTCCTTCCTATATTGACTTTTTTAAAAAAATAGAATTGACACAGGCTTACTATGCAAAATTCAAACAAAAGGACATAGAAATTGTAAACCATCCAATTATCCACAATACTGAAATAAGCCATCATCAGCATTACGTGAATCTTCTACCTCTGTATAAACAGAGGTGGAAGAATAGAAAGTTGGCAGATAGAATGGTATACTTATTTGGAAAAGTAAAGATTGATATAGCAATAGCCAGCTGGCTAGTGAGACAAATACATTTGTAGAAAAATGCTGTGGTTAATGCTCAATGACCATCTTAAAAAATGCTGCATATAATATGATGCATGCTACTTTTTGGTTAAACATAATCTTCATTTCCCTTGGGCCTCACAGAAGAAAAAGAAAGCAAAGTGTTCTTCTGCACTGGATGTGACTATGGGGCTCTGAGGCAAGCCTGGCCTCCCCCCACCTGCTGTACGGCTTTTCTCCTGCTCCAGATGCCTGAACCAGCAAGTGCCTTTTCCTCTGTGAAGCTGGGGTAACAAGGGCCCCCTTTCCATTTCCCAGGAAAATGTGTGCTTTTTCCATCTGAAGACCCAGCTCTTTCATTTCAATGATGTTCTCAGTGCATCAACTCTGGGAAAAGCTCTCCATTTCATCTGCTGGGTTCGCTGCACCCAGTTGGTGAGGTCCTGCTGCTAATCATCTTCTCTGTAATTGCTTTGATTTGTTTGGTTTTACCTTTTATCAGTCTTACTGTGATTTTCCCAAACTTTTTCTCCATATTAATAATTTGACTTCCAGCCATGTCTATAGTGTTCTAAATTGATTTACTAGTTGTGTGGTAGTTCTGTATCGATTCTCAGTGAGTCATCGCCATTGTATCTCATTCTGTGATTTCATCAGGAGGTCTCTACTTATCTGTCCTCCCCTCAGAGTTACACTTTCAGGATGAATCATTTCTTCTTTGTACTTTTCTGATGCTGAGGACTTTGGGAATGTGGGTTGGGGTTTGGGGAAGGGCCTTGCTCACCTGTGAGCAGCTTTCTTTGGAAGAATCAGGCTCTGTCCACCTCTTGAAGAATAAGTGTGCTGTTTTGCCATGATGCATCTAGGAGTGGGTGTATCTTTTTTCTCATGCTTGGCACTATGGACACTAAGTCTTCATTCTGTAAAATTCTTGGGCATTAACTCTTTAAATATTGCCTCACCACCTTCCCCTCTGTAGAGCTAGGGCTGGGTTTGGAGCTCACAGACCCCTCAAGCCCATTGTCCAGATTGGGTCACAAACCTTCACACGCAGGTCTATGAGCTAGGTAACTGGGAAAAAAGGTCCTTGGAGCCTTGGCTGAAGAAATAGTAAGCTTTATTCAGCACACACATGTCTGAGAGCTAGGCACCCCAAAAAGAAACTCAAAAACTCAACCGGTACCGGCAAAGTCCAAAGAAAAACCGAGCAGCTGCCAGCAAAGTGAACATGTTCTATTTTTAGACACAAGCTCTCTGCCAACCAGCAGTTCAGGCTGCTGTTCCACAAACTCTGAAGAACACATAGTAGCAACAAACTAAAAAGATACATTGGCACACATGTACACTAACTCCACCCACACACAACTTGTTTACAAGGAATGTGCTGCACCACACCCAACCAGACCTGAGGCAAGAGGGCCTGACTAAACTATTCTATTTTTCCCACAATCCACCCCTTCAGGGTCCCTTGCCATACAATCTACATGTTCAAACTCTTCCACGATGTTCCCTTAGTGAGAATAAATGACCTATAACATTTACATAACCTATTGTCTGTTCAATATGCCTTAAGGCTTGTAGTAGTTCTGTCCTTTAGCCGCACATGTCCAGTTGGTAGTCATCATTGGTGTGATTTTCCATGGGAATCCTGCAGTCATACTGATGGGAAGTTCAATGCATATTCGGTAGGCCGACACACTGATCACACAACTCTGGTGCAGTTCCTGCAACCAGAACACTATGGGCGAAAAGACAGAAGGATTATTGGTACCAATAGTGGGAATTCTCACCCCTCTGGTAAGATACATGCCAGTTTGCCATCCTGAGAAAGGATGGTTGCAGGAATAGGTATCTTACCTGGTTTGGGGCCCCACAAGGCCATACAAACAGAAAACCAGTAACTCTCTGACTTTGGCAGTGGTCCCAGAAGATCCACCTGCCACTGTGTCAGGGGCACTCTCACATGAGTTATCTGCCCATCAGGGGCATTTTTTCTTGGGTTTATGCAGCACCCGGTGAGCCATCGACCACCCAGTCTTGCAGCCAGCATGCTGCATTCTCCAATGTAGCCACCCAGCTACATCAGCTGCTGGAGCTCTCTCCAGCCATCTCACCTTATCCAGCGCATCAGCTTCATCATTGCCAATTCAACATGAGGCCTCTGGTCCTCGCCTGCCCCCAAAAGATGAGTATCTTGGCCTGTTCCCTATTCTAAATGGAACATTTCATCTGCCTCCTCAGGAGCAACCAAAAAATCTTTTAAATCCACTGAGCATACCTTGCTACCTGTTTCCAGACGTTTGGTGAAATGCTGTTCAGTGCACAATTGCTGCCACAAGGCAGACAGGACTGCATTTGGCTGCCAGTCAATTTTCTTGCTATCAACCCCTGCTGCAAGTCAAGCCACATCTGCTTACGGATAGTCTTGCTTGGTCGCTTTGGGATAAAATCCTGAGCTTTTCTTAGGGGTTTGGTCTTAGCCACCTTTTGGACCCCTTTTGCTTGTCTGCTATCCTCTACTTCGCCCAGGCTGGCTGTCATGGTTGTTACCTCATGTATAGGATGACCCATGTATGGGGCCAGTATAGCCATCAGCAACCCAAAGAATGTTGACAGGGCATTTTGCAGCACTATGTCTCTCATGCTGTCTGTAAAATTTTCTTCGTCTGGGCCACAGTGTTCACATTAAACAGGAACTGCTGCATCCCCTGCTCTGGAATTATTTGAGTCAACTCAGCATATGTTTGCCATTTATTAACAATCTTGGGCAGTTCTCCAGCATTCACCCACATGGTTCGGGCAGCTGCATTCACACACTCCGTTAAGGAGTGATTACCTGGTCCTGGTGCATATCTATGGCTATTCTGTAGCCTCTGCCTCAGGGATGGGTGCACGGTGATGGAGGCCAATTTTTCCATCTCCTCACCAGAGCACATCACACTATCCACCTCTAGGTCCCATAACTGCAACAGCCAAGCAGCCAGGGGCTCCCCCTATTTCTGCCAAAACTCTTCTCAAGTCCACTAATTCAACCTGGGTATACAAGACATAGATGGTGAATTGGGTCACCTGTGAATTGCCCACTGGTTGTCCACCTGGTCCCACAGGCTGCTCGCATTTCACTTTTTGATGCACAACAAGTCATGCCTGGAGACACACGGTCTCCCCCAACTCACCACTGGGTTCATCATCTTCCATGATGTGAGAGGCAGGAGTGGCCAGTCTCTGCATGTCATCCTTCAGGACATTGATCCATGTTCCCAACAACTCTGATTTCTGCTGCAAATCTTGATCAGCACTGGATTTGTCATCTTCCCTGGTGTGAGAAGCAGGAATGGCCAGTCACTTCATGTCATCCTCCAGGACAATTATCTGTGCTTCCAACAACTCTGCTTTCTTCTTCAAAACCTGATCAGTTTGCAGCATAGTGATCAGTAGCCAGACTCCGGTCAGCAGAAAAGTGGCCACTGGGCACCACAAGCCCAAGGACAGCCACACCTCCTCTCCCTCCTAAGGGGCTCTCTGCTGTAGTGCCTGGTCTATGCTGCCTTGCAGTACAGTGAGCAGCAACCAGATTCCGGGTCAGCAGGAAAGTGGCTACAGGGCACAACATATTCAAAAGTAGCCACATTTCCTCCTTCTTGCAAGAGCTTTTGGCTCCTGTACCTGCTCAGAATCCTGCTCTAACTATGCCAATTGTAGAGCTTGGGCTCGGTTTGGAGCTCACAGACCCCTCAAGCCCAGTTTTCAGACTGGGTTGCAAACCCTTCACATGCAGGTCTATGAGCTAGGTAGCAGGAAAAAAAGGTCCTTGGAGCCTTGGTTGAAGAAATAGTAAGCTTTATTTAGTACACACACATCTAAGAGCTAGGCAGTTCAAAAAGAAACTCAAAAACTCAACTGCTACCGGCAAAGTCCAAAGAAAAACTGAGCAGCTGCCAGCAAAGTAAACATGTTCTGTTTTTACATGCAAGCTCTCTGTGGACCAGCAGTTCAGTCTGTGCTCCACAAACTCTGAAGAATGCACAATAGCAACAAACTAAAAAGATACATTGGCATGCATGTGCACTAACTCCACCCACACACAACGTGTTTACAAAGAATGTGCTGAACCACCTCCAACTGGACCTGAGGAGAAGGGGCCTGACTAAACTATTCTACTTTCTGCACACCCTCTATCCTTCTATCTTTTTATCCAACAACTGTGATCAACTTATTTTGGAGCCTAATGTCATATATACTGTATTTCAAGATATAGAAAAATGTAGGGAATAATATAAAGCACATTTATGCTCCCATCTTCCATTTAAATGTATATTAATATTTTTAAAGTTTGGTGCAAATTTTTTTTTTTTGTCCTTTTCGAGACCAGCCGCACCGCGCTCAGCCAGTGAGTGCTGTCAGTGCACCAGTCATCCCTATATAGGATCTGAACCCACGGCAGGAGTGCTGCTGTGCTCCCAGCGCCACACTCTCCCGAGTGTGCCACGGGCTCGGCCCTTGTTGCAAATTTTTACAGAGAAACACATTTTTTTTTTCCTTTTTGTCTTTTTTACTGACCGGCAATGGGATCGCAACCCTCAGTGTTGTGCCCACACCGCGCTCAGCCAGTGAGCGGGAACTGGTCTCCACGTGGGATCCGAACCCTCGGCGGGAGCGCTGCCGCGCTCCCAAGTGGCGCACTCTCCAGTGCGCCACCAGGCCGGCCCAGAGAAACACATTTTTACTATTACAGCAGAAGACCCTGGTGCATCCCCATGCCACTGTCCTGAATTAGTGTTTATTATTTCCAGGCATTTAATTATTATTCTTATACAATAATTCATATATAAAAAATGTATAGAAAATAACATAATGACACAAACAGCCATGTGCCCATATCCCTGCTTAATTAATGACATAGGGAAATACTAGTGCAGCCCTGGGCACCGCATTGCTCCACCTTCTGTTCCTGGCTCACCACCATTCTTACTTTGGTGTCTATCATTCCTATGAATGTCATATTATTACTATATATATTGTATCCCTAAACTGCAGTAGTTTGGTTTACTATGCCTTTAAACTTTATATAAATAGCAGTGTACTGTGTGTATTTTTCTGAAATATGCATTTTTTATGTAGCTAAATATAATTCTAGTGTATTCATTTTAATTTCAGTATTGTATTTATTGACCCATTTTTCTGTTGATGTGCATTTAGGTGATACTCCAATTTGTAAAATGTTTATTTCTCCAGTTTCCCATGTGAGGGTTTCTCTGTGGTACATACCTAGGAGTGAAATTGGTGGGTTGAAGTACATTTTACTAAGTGATGTCATATTGTTCTCCAGGGTGATTATACATTTAGTCTTTTTTTTTTTTTTTTTGTCTTTTTGTCTTTTTTACTGACCGGTAAGGGGATCGCAACCCTTGGTGTTGTGCCCGCACCGCACTCAGCCAGTGAGCGGGAACCGGTCTCCACATGGGATCCGAACCCTCAGCGGGAGCGCCGCCGCGCTCTCAAGCGGCGCACTCTCCAGTGCACCACCGGGCCGGCCCTACATTTAGTCTTAAAGTACCATTAGGGGGCCGGCCCGGTGGCGCACTGCTACAGTGCGCCACTTGGGAGTGCAGCGGCGCTCCCGCCGAGGGTTTGGATCCCACATACAGACCGGCTGCTCACTGGCTGAGCGAGGTGCGGGTGCAACACCGAGGGTTGCGATCCCGTTGCCGGTCCCGGTCCGATACGGGCACGACACTGAGGGTTGCGATCCGTTGCCGGTCACGAAAAAAGACAAAAAGGTAAAAAGAAAAAAAAGTACCATTAGGACCTCATTGAATGGTACACTTCAAATGGGATAGCTTATTGTGCATACACTATAATTCAATAAAGTTCATCAAATTAAAAAAATAGCAATGAGTAACACTGTTTTTCTGTATCCTCATCAATATTTGGTAGGATTGGACCTATTATTTTTACACACAAGCTCTCTGTGGACCAGCAGTTTTTTCTTTGCTTAAAGGGAAATTTATTTAATGTAAATGTGTACATTAATAAAAAAGAAAGATCTCAAATCAACAATCACCTTTGCACATTAAGAATCTAGAAAATGAAGAGCAAAATAAGCCATGACCTAGCAAAGGAAGTATTTACTTTAATAAAAGTTAGAACATAGATAAAAGAAATAGAAAATAGAAAATAAAATAGAGAAAATCAATGAAACCAAAAGTTGGTACTTTGATGAGATTCACAAAATTGACAAACTTTTACCTAGATGGACTAAGAAAAGAGAGAGAAGACTCCAATAACTAAAATCAGAAATGAAAAGAGGGGTCATTACAACCAAATTTACAGAAATCAAAAGGGACATAAGAGAATACTATGAATAATTGTTGGTCAACAAATTAGATCATCTAGATGAAATGAATAAATTCCTAGAAACACACGACCTATGAAGACTAAATTATGAAAATGCCAGAAAGTTTGAACAGAACTACAGCTAGTAAGATAAGTGATTATCATTTTTCAGATTCCTGATGCAGGACTCCCTTGAGGATTTCTTGTAGGACTGGTCATGTGGTGCTGAACTCCCACAGTTTTTGTTTGTCTGGAAAATACACTATATCTCCCTCATTTCTGAAGGATAGCCTTGCTGGGTATAGTATTCTTGGCTGGCATTTTTTTTCTCTTAGTATTTTGAATATATCACCCCATTTTCTTCTTATCCTTAGAGTTTCTCTTGGGAAGTCTGCTATTAGTCTGATAGGGGTTCTCTTATAAGTTACTTGATGCTTTTCTCTTGCTTCCTTTAAGATTCTTTCTGTCTTGGAGCTTCACCAATTTGATTATAATGTTTCTTGGAGAGGATCTTTTTGGGTGGAATCTTTTTGGTGATCTTTGGGCCTCCTGGATCTGAATGTCTGTGTCTCTCCCTAAACATGGGAAATTTTCCATTATTATTTCATTGAATAGGTTTTCCATACCTTTTCCTTTCTCCTCCGCTCTGGAACATCCATGATTTAAATGTTTGTGTGCTTAAGGTTGTCTGCTCTCTCTGTTAGATTTTCTTCATTTTTTAAGATTCTTTTTTGCTTTTTTTTTGTCCATCTGGGTTATTTTGAAAGGCTATTTTCTTTCTTTCTTTTTTTTTTTTCCTTTTTGTCTTTTTTACTGACCGATAACAGGATCGCAACCCTCGGTGTCACGCCTGTACCGGGGACCGGCAACAGGATCGCAAACCTTGGTGTTGCGCCCGCACCGCGCTCAGCCAGTGAGCGGGAACCAGTCTCCACATGGGATCCGAACTCTCCAGTGCGCCACTGGGCCGGCCCTGAAAGGCTATTTTCAAGACCAGAAATTCTTTCCTCTGCCTGTCCTAGCCTGCAGCTTAAGCTATCAGTTGTGTTTTATATTTTGTTGAGTGAATCTTTAAGTTCCATGAGTTCTGCTACATTCTTTTTTAAGGTATTAATCTCTTTGTAAATTTCCTCCTTCATATCTTGGGTTTCTTTTCTCATTTCATTATGTTGTCTGAGTCTTCTCATATCTTAGTGTGTTTCCTTAAGATTGCCGCTTGGAATTCCTTTTCAGTCATTTCAAGGGTTTTCTGTTCTATATGGTCTGGTATTTGAGAATTACTGTTTTCCTTTGGTAGTGTCATATTTTCTTGGACTTTTATATTTCTGGTATCTCTATGTTGATGTCTGGTCATATGGTAGAGCAGTTGCTTCTTCTATTATTCTGGAGAGAGGTTTGAGGAGAGAGACGTCCTCTCCTTTTTCCAGTCTCTGATAGTGACTCTCCCTGTGTCAATCAGTTGGGTGTCTGGCAGGCTACCTGCACAGTGGTTGTGGCTACCACTGTGGCATTGAGCTGCTTTTGCAGCAGCATGGCTGTGGTGGCTGCTGTGGTGAGCCACCCACGTGGACATGATGTTCTTAGCATACTCCTTGCCTGCTTCTGGGGAGAGGGGATGCTGCCCTTGGCTCCCGCCTAGGACCCCAGGCATGCTCTGTTGCCCACCTGCTTCTGGGAGGAGAGGGTTGCCTCCTGCCCCTTGCCCATTGTGCTGGGTGTGCCTTGCTGCTTGCTTGCTTCTGGACAGAGGGGCTAACTTTTGCTTACTTATTGGTTGTGAAGTGGTATCTTATTCTTATTTTAATTTTCCTTCTTAACAGTGAGATTTGGAGTCTTTTCTTACCTCCTTGGTCTTTTAGTTTTTCTTTCGGGAATTACCTGTGAGCATACTTATCTCTATTGACCTGTTGCTCTAGGTCTCCATGCTGGGAAGTCTATCCCAAGCAATGCTGGTACAGTGTTAGCAAGCAATATATGAGAGTTTTAATATACTCTGAACACTAATTCTTGAATATGAAGAACATAAGCATTACAAATATCTCCCTGGCTGTGGCCTGACTTGATGTACTGTTGGTGTGTGCTTCTTTGCTCTGTTTTATAGAAACTTTTAAATGTGAATTAATTTAAATTTATCAATCTTCACCCTTGTGATTTGATTCTGTGTGTCATATTCAACAAATCTTTCTCTAATGAGATCCCATAGAACATTCCCTTATATTCTACTCTAAAATATTTATAGCTTGGCTGCTCCATGCTGGGTCCTTGCTGGTGCCTAAACTGATATCAGGGATCAGGCCTGATCATCAGGTGCCCCACAAGGTCCACAGCTTGTATCCAAGTTGGTAACCATGGGGTGGAGGGTTAGGGAGGGTCTGGCCTAGCATCAGCCCTGCAGAATGAGCTTCTCCTGAGCTCTCCCTAGAGCTGTAGACCCAATGCCATCCACCCAGCCCCTGGCTGAGGACCCCAGCTGCCTGCACTCTAGTGCATGGGATGGGAGGAGTTGCCCACCCCAAAGTAACTGTGTTGCTCAGGGACAGATGCTTAAGAGCTGTGTAGAAGTGAGGCAGGACAGAGTAGGGATATGCCCCAGGGAGGCTGCTCATAAATATTCAGACCGGATTGGCTACAGCCTGAACAGTAGGTGGGACAGGAGGGGCAGAGGTCAGCCATTAAGAGTTTGCACATGAGACAGAGAGGATGGGGAAGGTGGGGGGCATGTGCGTCTCTCTCTGGCAGAGATGCCTGTGCACTTTGGCATGTACTTTTGCTTGGTAATAAAACCCAATCATGTTCCATTTCTCTGTCTCTCTCTTCCTTTCCTTTTGCTGATCCATGAAAGATTCTTCGTTCATGGATCAAGAACCTGGATATGCCACCCAGTAACAGAAGCAGTGCTGAGCACACTTTTCAGTGCTGGGTCATGCTTACTCCTTTAACCCTCACAACAACTCTATGAGGCCAACAGTGCTTACAGTTGAGGAAATATAAATGTAATAAGTAATGTGCAAAAGGACAGAGTCAGGATGGCAGATCTAGACCTACCTGCAGACAGTCTGATCCCCGGGCCTATCCTCATACCAGTCCTCCCCCTATACCACTTCTGCACGAACCCCAGCTTCCTGCCTTTCTCCAGAGGCCTTCCCTATGGGGTCCTAGCCTCCCATTTCCTCAAGTGCTCAGGCATTTTGTTTACCATGCTCCCACTTGTCTCCTGATCTGCCCCATCGGGTGGTTGGCTCACCTCAAGCAGAGAGTGTGATGCACCTAAGTGTCTCTCTCATGCACTTGGTGGGTGATAGGTGATGGAATAAGCTCCTTTTTGGTAAAAGGCCCCACAACTGAGGGTCAGGGTCATTCTCAGCCCCTTTTCTCAGGAGTGGTTTGGAGCCTGAATTCCCGGGGCAGTCCCTTCTCTGCTTGTCTTGCTCTCCATGACCTCTGAAGCCTGGGACACCCTTCCCATTGCCCCATGTGCCTACCGACCATTCATTCCTTTGATCAAAACTTTGCTGAGAGACCCCTGTGCTCCAAGCTCTGTCCAAATGACGAAGGCAGCTGTCAGAGAGCACAGGTCTCTATTGCTGGTCATTGACATTTGGGAGACAGGGGTAGCTTGGTCTTTGGAGTACCTTTGTTCAGAATGTCCCAGGTGGGTGACAATCTGGGGAATCTTTCCCTCCCTGACCTTCCCCCCAGCAAGAAGCCCCTTCTGGTTAGGGTGTGGCTAGAATTATTCTGGGAGGGCCCTGTTGTCCAGCGACATCAGGAGCATGTCATTATACCATCAACTGAGGCTTTGGGAGTAGGGCAGAAGGGTGGCTGGTACCATCAGTAGACTCCCCGGGGTCAGCAGGAGTTATGAGCTGTGTGGCTGCACCAGGGTTTACATTTTGAGGCCACCAGGCTCCCAGCAGCTTGGCACTCCTCCCCTCCAGGACCCTGCTTTGATTTTCTGACTCCCAGCTTCCCTTACCTTAGTCCCAGTCACCTTCCTCCCCAGGGCCATCCACCCTGCCCACACAGAGTGTGTAAATGCCTCTATGAGCATGGATGCCTTTGAGCACACTCTCAAGCCCACACACATGTGCACGCAAGCCTTTGCATGTGCACAGCTCTGTGCACCCACACACGCACACAGAGGCTGCACGCACAATGGACTAATGGAGATTTAATAGACTGGTTTGTTGTCATTTGGGGGCATGTTTTTGTCACTTACAGAAGCAATTCTCAAGAATGCACAGGGTAAAACGCATTATTTTCTTGTTTCCTTCAACTGTCATTTCCAGCAGTTTCTAGGACAGACCATATAAAGGCAGCAAAGGGCATAGAAGCTTCCCACTCCCTCTTCATCCCCCACAGTGGTTGAGAGGTGCTTTGTATCCTTGATCGTGTTCTATGCAATCAGCACCATCCCTGGCAAGTTCACATTTGGAGCCCTGTTAAATGAGGTGAGATAAACATGCCCCAGTGATCACATACATTCCTGCTTGGAAAGGGCATCCAAGACAGACATGATCTCGTCTGCCTTTTGGGGGATGGGTTGCCCTAAGGGACCAAGTCCAGGCTGTGCAGAGGAGCCTGCTGCCTGGCAGTCTCAGAGCAACTGGATTTATCCAGAGAAGGCCTCTTTGCAAGCACACACAGAAGAGAGGCTGCTGGGGGAGGCGGAACCCCCAGGTCACCTGCCACGGTCCGTAATTCCTGCTTGAGATGAGGGAGATGTCTGCGTCTTCCTTGGACTTCTTGTAAATGTCTTGATCTTCTCATAAACCTGTAAACTCGTTGGTCTTCTTGTAAACTCCCCCAGGACGATGACCCCCTCACCCTCTAATCAGCTGCTCAGGAGGGTGTTTCTCAGGTCTTTCTCTTTCTCTGTAAAGAAGGCATCCACTCCCTCAATGAAGGAGAAAATGAAAAAAAAAAAAAAAAAAAGAGAACACGAAGAAAAAGCATGTCAGTGAAGGAGAAAATGAAAAAAAAAAAAAAAAAAAGAGAACACGAAGAAAAAGCATGTCAGTGAAGGAGAAAATGAAAAAAAAAAAAAAAAAAAGAGAACACGAAGAAAAAGCATGTCAGTGAAGGAGAAAATGAAAAAAAAAAAAAAAAAAAGAGAACACGAAGAAAAAGCATGTCAGTGAAGGAGAAAATGAAAAAAAAAAAAAAAAAAAGAGAACACGAAGAAAAAGCATGTCAGTGAAGGAGAAAATGAAAAAAAAAAAAAAAAAAAGAGAACACGAAGAAAAAGCATGTCAGGCACCAAAGAGAAACAGCTGTGTATGGCTGGGGTTGACCCTTCAGGGAGAGGGACAAAGGCAGCCCAGTTGCCACAAAGACCATGACTGGCTGACACGACGGGGCCTCTACTCTGGATGTTTGGATGAAGTCTCTGCTCTGATCCTGCTACTTGGGGAAATCCTGAGAAGTGCTATAATTAAAATGCAAATAGAATCGCTATAACCCTGCTCCCTGATTAAATGAAAGGTGGGTTATTTAGCACTCATTAACTCATTGAAGTCAGAGGTAATCAAGACAGAATTGAATTTATATCCAATTGATGTAAACACCCTCATGTTTAAAAATCCATGTGGGAAAGGTGGTGTGATCATATGTGCAGAAGTGGTGTAAAACTGCTAATTTCCATGACTGTGTGAGATGCACCTTTGGCCTCCGTGTGGAGTGTGGCCACACTGACTGGCGAGGGGCTCCTTGGAGCTCTCCAAGAGCTGCTGCCTGTACTCCACCTGCCCCCCAATCAGGTCATTTTAAAAAGGGAAGCTTCCCCCACACCCTGCAGCCCTGCTTCAGTTTTGGTCCCAGGGGAAAAAATTCCACAGGGAAAACTAATTTGTGCTGCCAGGGGAGGGCGAGGGATAGTGGTTTCCCTGGAGGAAGTGGTGCCTGGAGGGACCACAGAGGGGTTGGGGGCAGCTCATGTCCTGCTCTGGGGTCTGGGCACTGGCCACAGGCCGTGCTTGGCTTGTAAAAATCCATTCATTCCTTTCCTGTAAATACACGATACTTCAATGAAAAGTTTAATAAAATTATATTGGCGGAAGTCCAATTTGGTTTGTTTCCCTTGGGTTTTCAAGGTCTATTTTATTCTTATTCTTTCCTTTTCCTTCTCTTTTCTAACTGGGAAAAAAACCTCTCTGTTTGGAAGACCTCAGGTTTTTAAGACAAAATGGGAATTTGAGCTTTAAACTTTGCCCCGTCCTGGAGGGGGCTGCACAGTCCCGTTTCAGAGAAACGCATGGTCTGGAGAAGCTACAGAAGCTGAATGTCGCCCGTGGGCTGTGTTCCCTATTTCATGGGCTGACAAACTGGGGAGAGGATCCCATGAACATGTGTCCTCTCCCGGACACTGCGAGGCATTAAGCAGCAAGTGCAAAGACTAGAAATGCCGTGGGGTCCAGCGTGGCTGTCCTCAGGCGGGTGGGTGGAGTTTGCTCCTCTCAGGGCCAGGCCCGGGCAGCTGTGGTCCCAAGAAAATGACCCATCCCTGGTCTCAGCCCAGCCTGAGCAGAAGGTCATTGGGAGCTGAAGTGTCAGGCTTCAGCCACCATCACCTCTTCAGAAAGCCCTGCCTCTGGCCACTCCGCACCAGGTAGCCCGGCCCCTCTCTGTGCTTTCTCTCTTCTCCTGATCCATGTCTCTTCCTTGTACCTGTCACCAACTGAAGTAGTGTCCACTTGCTTTTTAGTGAATTGTCTGTCTCTTCTGTGGGACTGTGAGCTCATGAGGGCGAAGGCTTCTCTGTCCGTTGGACACCATGTCCCCAGTGCCAGAACAGTGTCTGGAATAGAGCAGGTGCTCAGCAAATAATGGATGGATGGGTGAGCAGCTTCCTGTGTGGCTCTACTGGGCCGTCTCTATGGCCAAGGCGTCCCTTCTGCCTGTATTGGTGTCAATCAGTCTGGGGCCAAGGCATCCCCTCCTGCTGAAGGATGTCAAGACCCTTCTGCACACCATGTGCTCAATCACAGAGGAGAGTTCTCCCAGGTGGAATCAGGGCCCTGGCAGGAACTCAGAAGGGGACATTTCTCAGCTGCCCTTGTCTCTCCTGGGCCAGAGAGCACATCGAAGACTAGAATCCGTCTACGAGCACGGTGCCTAGCTACGTAAGTAACTGCTGTGAAAGAACGAACAAGTGAACCAACTCTGGATGGTGCGTTCCTTCGGGGTGGCCTTCACCGTCTCTGAACCCCCACTCTGGCCTGATGTCCCGGCCCCTCCGACTGCCCCCATCATCACATCCTGACTTGTTTCTGGGCATTCTCCCTCCCTCTGCCTGGGATCATCTCTAAACTGATTAGTACCTCAAATCCTTGACTCCAGCTCTGTTTTTGGTATTCAAAGTAAGCACAACCCCTTAATGTGTATGTGTTTACTCTCCCCATTTTAACACAAAGAAACAAGCACAGACAGGTATAGTTACCTGCCCAAGACTACACAGCACACATGGCCAAGGCTGGTGTTTTTGTCCTGATGTCTGACTCCAGAGCTGAGCCTTTAGCCACAGCACACCTCGTGCAACATGGTTGGAACCAGGGTGTCTCGTATGCGGTGTGGGGACGGGTCGGGTCAACTTGCCTGACAGACCCTGTGGAGAGTCCCAACATGAGGCTGGAAACAGGGGCATCTCCATGGAAGACCAGCACCAGGCTCCATCCCTGGGCTTCCTGGTCTCCTCAGCCCTGAGATGCAAGGCCCAGGAAGGCTGCAACTAACCATAGCAGTCTGGGAGCCTGGTGGGCCCAGGGCAGAGGCTCGGGGCTGAGGTGACCCTCCTGCACCTCCATATAGTATCCAAAGGTAGGAGTGGCCTTGGCGCCCTCTACCCTCAGCAATGGCAGGGCTGTGTCCCCCCCGCACGCTTCTGGCTTCTCAGGGTGGCTGGGCATACACAAGATGCTCCCACAGCTCTTGCTGGCTTTACCTAGTGTTTCCTCAAATCTCTGCTTGCGTGTAAGGAACTGGGGCCAGGAAGGAGTTCTGTGTTACTGCGGTCTGGAGACCTCTTTGCCAGTGTCTCTCAGGACCCACAGGATCACCTTGGTGCAGAATAGTTTGTGCACATAGAGGCCAGATGACTCTGGATTCTAGAGATGCCTGCAGGGATGAATAAATCTCCAATGATTTCCCAACCGTTTATGAGCCCAGATGAGAATCAAAATGCTCATTTCATGTAATGAGGTTTCAGTTTAGTTTCTTATTAGATATAAATATGCATTACAGGCAACCCCATTCCCACTCAAAAGTTGAAAGCATGTTGCAAGTACCAGTTTATCTGCTGGGTGGGCAGAGGGGTTTAGCAGAATAATTTCAGAAACAGGAGGAGGGTTTTCTCCATGCCGTCCCGCAGGAGGCACGGTGGAAGCCCAGATGCACATCACGCATGTCTCATGGCATCATGGCCGGAGAACCGGGGTTGAGAGCCAGAGCCTTAGGCCTGGGGTTTCTGCAGGCAGTCAGGGCAGCTCAGGTTTGTTTCCCTCCTGCCCTCCTGCTTTGAAAGGAAGGGCAGAGACCTCAGCGGCAACATGCATGAAATGAAGTCACACCCTGTAGCAGAGCCACACTTAGGTGGCGGGGTCCAGGGTCAGAGAGCCAGTGTGTATGTTTCACGGGCCAGCAGCTGTCCTGGGGATGGACACTGAGCCCAGGTCCAGGGCAGCTACTTTTTGATGTCAGCTCTGAATTGCCTTAGCCCAGACCAACTCTGAGCAACACATTTATATGACATCTTTGCAATTGGGGGAGCCAGAGGAGCATATGGGCCAGCCTTTTTACATATGGCCCAGCATATGTACAGACAGGCCAGTTTATCTACAAACAGCCCATCTTATCTGCACATGGAACAGTCTTTCTGTAAATAGAGCAGCTGTCCCCACATGGGCCGCTACCTTGATGCAAAGTACTATTTTGGAAGATGGTGTTAACAGTGGTGATTTCAGTCCCTGGCCAGGAGGATCCACATGCCTCCCCTGTCTGAGCTCCTGCAGTCTGTCCCTTGGGCTGGTAGCTTCAGATTGTTCTCCCATGCCAATCTCTGCAGCCCAGTGCTTTATTTTTTATATTGCTTTATCAGCCCTGTGCTTGGGCACCTGTGAGGCATCTCCTGTTCATTCTAGGCTACTAGGGTGGCTGGGGCTTGGGTTTTGTGATGTGCTTGGGCTTTGTTTTAATTAGGTGTGGTAGGTAAGATGACAACTGCCTTGGAAGGCGAGTTTAGTAGTAACATACTTCCCATGAGGAAGGGGCAAGCCACACCACGCAGGGTCACATGGGGAAGCACCTGGTGGGTTAGGAGGTGAGCATAGACAGAATCCTTTGATGTGGTTTTCACAGGACGGAATGGGTGAGGCTGGGTGAGCAGCTGAACAGACCCAGTGTTGGAAGTTTGAACAATTTTAGTGGGCTCTGGGCTGTAGGGTGGCCTCTACTTGTCTGGTTCCTGGTCCCAGCTGATTTAGGGCAGGGGAAATTGATGGATCTCGGACGTGACCGGCACCATCTTGGACGTGACCAATGCCATTTTAGGCAAGGCCAAGGACAAAATTGCCCCCAACTCCTCCCCCCCTCCTTTCATGAGAAGCCTTGTGATTTTTGCGAAATAGAAACTCTTTTGCTTCCTCATGGGGGCAATGCCCCTCCCTCGATTGCTTCAGTCAGCCCTTGATGCCCTACAGTCTATTTAAGCTCTCCCACCCCCAGGCCTGGTGCTGTCCTCCACTTTGAGCACAGCCCGGCAGATTCTTTTCCTTTAATAAAGCTTGATTGGTACCTGGCGTCTCGGCTCACTTTCTTTCAGAAATATTGGTTCTGGAGTGCAAGAGCCCATAAAGGAGGTTGTTGGAGGTATGGGTGTGAATTGGTCGGTTTGCACGTGAGAGGCACAGGAATTAGCCAGCCCCGGGAGGGGCAGTCTCTCCCAGGTGGGTGAGGCCCCAGGGTGTCAAGGCACCATAAGATACAGAAAATAAAAAAAAAAAAAGGAAAGCCATGATTGATGCAGCTTGGAGGAAGCATATGGGGTTTTCGGGAAGCATTGCAGCTGTTGCACTGGTCCAGGCCTTCTGCTTCGAGTGGCTCCCGCACTCTCTTCCTGGGACTTGCTTCCGCCTTCCCACCAGGTGACAAAGGGCAATGGAGACCAGCATGGGTGATGCTTATTTCACCCTGGATACACCACTTGCCAAGTGATCTCTGAGATGTGGAGGTTGTGCTGGGGGAGGGGCTGTCTTCCTCGGCTCCTTGCTGTGGGGAGCCCTCAGGCACATAGGCCATTTCCCACCCATCTTTCTTCTTTATACCTCCTCCCTCCTTCATTATTTAAATGAGAGTATTATGCAAATGTAATGCAAGCATCGAGTTCAACAAATCTTCTGTGCTCATCCACACAGGTGCAGCTAATTTATGGGGGTCAGACTCAATCTAGGTTTCTTCCTCTAGTAATACTAAATGTTTCTGGAATTTCAGACGAAGGAATAGAGCAACCCCAAGATTTTCACAGCAGGTTCCTTTGATGACTCCTCTGCGGAAGCTGTGGTAGGAGTAGAATCCACCAGGAGCCTTCTCCACTCCACGCGTGGAGAACTGGGGCTCATGGCCTGCGTGTGCAGAAAGGGGCCCATCCTGATGGGACTAAGTCAGGGAAGGGGGACGGGCTGAGCTGAGCCCTGCTGGGAGGAGAATTTCTGAGCAGGGCTGGGGTTAGGGAGGAGACAGCAGCAGAGAGGATGTTGATAATGGTTCTTGGGGAAGAAATTATGGTCTCCTTACCTCATTTGCAATAGCCTGAACTTGTGGAAGCGGGGAGCTGGGAAACATCATTTGAGCATCTCTGTTGCAATTAAGTTTTCATATTGAAAGTGAAGCATAATGTGGAATCGGGGAAGCAAACCACATGTTGGGAAAGATAAGATCTCATCTTTTCTTTGCAGATTTATTTGGCTCCTCGTGACAGTCTGGTTAGGCCACCCAAGGGACACAGCTGCGAGGTCAGGGGACACAGGCTCGCCCAGCACAGGCAGTCGTGGAAGAGACCAGGTAAACAGGAGGGTGTCCCTCCATCTCCACTGTCTACAAGGGGTGGCAATGTCCCAGGTGAAGTCACTTTTTAAGGTATTGGTCTTATTTTTCGAGGAGCTTTTAAATAAGACCATCTCCTGGGGCCACGCCTTTTCTGGTAAGGACCCCTTGGCAATACTGTTTGTCTGGTGGAATCTTTGTACACTCCTCAGTCACCCAGTGGTTATGCCATTGTTTCTGCTTAACCAATGGCTAAACTGCATCACCAGCCTCACTCCTTTTGAGCCGGCTCTGTCTCTAGGTGGGCGCACTGAGGCCAAGTCCTAGGGTGGGGTCCCTGGTCTTGCTGGGGGATTAGGCTGCTGGTCAGCTAGGCGAGAGGGGAATGAGAGGGACCAGGGAGGAGACAGGCAGAAGATGGGCAGGAGACATACCATGGTGCCCTCCTCAGGTCCGGATGTTGAAGGTCAGTTCCCTTTTCTGTCTTGCGACGTCCCTCCACCCTCTCCCAGCAAATTCTCCACGCTCTGCGCTTTTGGTGGCCACTCCGTCCAGGACCTGCCATTCAAATTCTGGGGTCCCCTCCTGCCATCACCACATTTACTCTCTAAATAAGGGAGCCTGGGTTTGCACTGAATAGGTGCCTGTAACCTCCTGGGTGTCACAGGCTCAACTGTGGCTTCCTGTTCCCTTGGGTGGGAGGGGGCTCCCCCCATGGGTTGGGAACAATCTGCTCCCCCAGCCCCTCCTCAGTCAGTGCTGCTGTTCGCGCCCCAGGCCCCTGGTCCTGGCCAGGGTGAGTAGATGCATTTCCTCTGCGCTGTCCCACAGAGAGGGACCTCCCACACCGTGCACCAGCAATGCCCAGCCCCACTGCCAACCCAGCCAGGCCTTGGAGCATGGAGGACGTGCTTTGCTGCCATTTCTGAACTTTTGGGAGCTTATCCTTCTTCCAAGATTACTGCTCTGTTCCAAGCAGATGAGCTTCTGTATACTTTTATGCCTTTTTTTTTTTTTTAAAAGCTCTAATTATGGAATAAGGCTTTTAAAATAAGAAGGGCTTGGTGCTAGGGTGTAATTCTCTGAGCAGTCTGGGCCTGAGAGAAGCCCTAGCAATTAGAGGCTTTTCTGACTCAGGGGAGCTGTCTCTGAGTCCCTTCCGTTGATCTTGTAAGGGAGGGGTCTGTGTCTCGTGATGGAGGGGGGGTCTTCATGGGTAGATGAGGCCTCTTTGTGCAATGACCAGCCCAGCAGAGGCCACAGGGCCTGGAATCTGGTCAGCCACAAGTGGCCTCATGCAAAGACACACAGACCTTGACGACCCTCAATCTCTTGAGTCTGGGGGTGGGAATGGAGGGGCCCAAGATTAAAGTCCCTCAGAGGTCTTCTGCGCAACTCCCGCCCAGAGTTAAAATTTCCCCTGTGATCCTTCAAGAGGGCTCTGCAGGGTCAGGCACAGCCTCCACATCTCCTCCCCCTATGCCCGTTCACCACCCTCATATGGCCCAACAATTCCTTGTGGCTTGAAGACCCCAAAGTGCCCTCTTCCCTGAGTGTCAGGAAGGGAATCCCTCTGAGGCAGCACTTTCTAACAGCTGTCCTGTGGCCTGGGGTTTGTGAAGGCATCACCTCCTCTCTCATTTCTCTTCTGAGGTGAGGGGCTGGAGACCCTTCCCAGCTCTGCAGATCTACCTCCCTATGGCCTTGGAGGGGGCATCCCTGGAGGTGTCCCCCTCACAGATCCTGTGATCCTTTGTCCTGCCCGTGGGCCTATGTGTCCTCCTCCCCATCAGGCTGAGCCTCCCAGAGGGCAGGGGTCCTCCTGGCTCCTGTCTGGGTCCCAGAGCTCACTTCAGGGCTCGGCACAGAGTAGATGCTCCTGAAATGGGCGAGTGAATAGATGATGCTCCTGCCAAGTGAGGAGCCCCCAGCAGGTGAGAAACCCTCAAGTGTACAGTGATTATGTCGCCTGCTTTCCACCCTGCATCAGACCCTGAAGGGCACTCTCCAAGCTCTTGGTGGCTCCAGGGACCCTGTACCTTCTCTGCCTCCTACGCCGTCCATGACTTCCATGACTGAGTCAACCATTCATCATGATAGGAACTGGGTACCCTGAAAGGAGAGGTTGGTAGATGGTAAATGCTAACCCAGTGGGCAGAGGCTTTCTGGCCTGTACACGTGACCTGACCCAGCTGTGCCCAGCAGAGCCTCTGGGCCAGGAACCTGGACGGGGGGAGCAGGCCACCAGTCACAGCCTTGACAGGGCCTGTCCTGGGCACTCTTCGTGGGTGGAGAACTGCCTGGTGCCCATGTACACACAGAAGTGGCTCACGTGGCACGACGGTGGGAGTTGGGCTGCCCAGGGGCTGGGTCAGTCCTCAGAGGCCGGGCCCCTCCTGAGCTGGGCAGCCGGGTGCCAGCTGCAGGAATGCTCTTCATTCTCATTGCCCACGTGACTTTTTGGTGGAGGCTACGGGACCACAGACCCTCTCCCGTTCCTTTGCTGCTCCCTGCATGGACATGCATACACCCAGGCCTCCCTGTTCATGTCATGGCCAGGAGGGCGACGAGCAACGAGGGTCAGGAAGCTCTTCACCCCCGGTGGCATCGGGGATCCTGCCCACCCATCCCAGCTGCCGCTGTCCTCTCGCTGGTCCAGATGTCTGTGGCTCAGCTAGGATGTTTGTCAGTGATCTTAAGTGTCCTAATCTCGGCAAATCTCTGTCACTGAGAACAATCTAAAACAAAAGAAAAGAGAAACAGGACAGAGAAGTCTGCAGAGGTCCCGCCTGTGTGGGGTCTTCACTTGCTCTCCCCAGAGTGGTCTTGAGAGCTGCGTGAACCAGGCAGCCCAGACGGTTTCAGATCGACCACCGGATGGGACTTAAGTGGGCTCTCCAGGGAAGAGCTGATTTCCAGCATTTTCTTCCTTCCTCTGTCCTCCTCCCTTACCTTCTGGGGTGGGGCAAGGGTGCTGATGGGCTGAGGTGGGGTTTTCTGTCTGTCAAAGTTGCCGGGGAGAACTACTTACTAGGTTTTGGCAAAGCAACAACATGCCTTATGGCAATAAATTGTGTTTTCAGGGCCTCCAGAAAGGTCCCAGTCCTGTTAAAAATAATCAGGGCAATTCTCAGGATCCATCCCAAAGAAATAAACCAACTCTCCACGAGGGGGCAGGGTTAGTTTTTCTTTTCACCTCCACAGGCAGAAATATCTTGCTGGCTTGTTAAAGCAGCCAGGTACAGGGTGGGGGCTGCTGTGCAGAGGCAGGGCCCGGGGAGCTGATCAGCACGGGAGGAGAGATGAGTGGTGTGTTTGTCCCCCCATGACGATGCGATGAAGCTGGAGAAAAGAAGCCCGGGTCTCTTCCTTACCCTTCTATTCCTTACAAACACACACCTTCCACAATACACGGGCCAAGGCCTGGTTGGTCTCTCTGTCCTGGGGGCACCGAGTGATGGGCAGGGGGACCAGTGGGGGCTGTCACCCCTGGGATCTGACACATGCAAATTCCTGAGGTGCCAACAGTAAGTTTCATGCCCAGCATGGGCTAAGGGGCCTTGAGTGTGTGAGTCTGTGCATGTGTGTGCTTATGTGTGCATGTGTGCGTGTGTGCATGTTTCCATGCATGTGTGAATCCTGAGCCAGCCCCTAGCCTGCAGTCTGCTCTGCAAATTGCCTTCTGGAGGTGAATACTGAGGCCTCTGGAAGGGCAGGTCTGAGGCCTAGGGCACCTCTGTGCTCTACACCTGTGATGCAGATGTCAAATTGTATGTTGCCAGAGGGAAGGGAGTTACCTGCTCCCAGTTTCCTCCCGGAAAAGGAACAGACACAGAAGAGGGTGTCACTGTCACCCTGTGTTCTCCATATCTCCAAGTGTCTGCTCTCCTGACTCAGGGAATGGGCTCTGGCTGCTGCAAAAGCCCTGAACTGCTCCCCCACCTGAGGAGTGCAGGGAATCTCCATTCTGTTCCCCGTCGGCCACTTTGAGGCACTTTTTCTTCTGTCTCCATAAAAAAAATATTTAAAATTATGTTTATGACTGTGTTGTATAAAGACAAATACAGCCCAAGCTAGATTTATTATTATATATTCATTATTGTTATGTTCATTTTTTTCTTCTAGTTTTAAAACATTAAAATTAAACATTTCTGTGGGCCCCCCTAAAAGTATCTTGGACCTTAGTGCTGGGAGCTTAATGGAGAAGCAACTTGGAGGCCTGACTCATGTGTTTGTATTAGTTTCCTGTTGCTGCTATGATAAATTACCACAAATTAACAGCTTAAAACAACAGGAGCTTATTACCCTACAGTCCTGGAGGTCAGAAGGCCAACACAGGTCTCACTGGGCTAAAATTAGGGTGTTGGCCAGGCTGCATTCCTTCTGGAGCCTCTAAGAGAGAATCTGCTTTCTAGCCTTTTCCAACATGGATAAACCAGGATAATCTGTCTGTTTTAAGGTCACCGATTAGTAGCCTTCCATCTGTCTGCTACCTCAGTCCCTCTTTGCCATGTAAAGTGACATATTTACTGGTTTTGAGGGAGACATGTATGTACTGGGGGCATATTTGTCTCACTTCACTGTTCGACCTTTTGACAATGTCTGTTTCACAGACCTCAGTGGAGCCTTTACTCTGTGCCAGATGCTTTGTCTCTGGGGACACACCAGGGAGCTAAGCCAGGTGCAACCCTGCCCTGAGGGATCATCCTTTGGGATAATTCCCAAGTTAAGCTGCAGTTATGTGAGAGAGAAGTCCCAGGAGCCAGAAGGGCCTGTGGGGGCCAGGCTGGGGCTGGGAGGGCAGGGCGCTTTCCTGGGGCGGGGGACCCGAGATGCCCTCTGGGGGAGGAGTAGGTAGGAGCTGTGGACAGGCAGGTCTCTCCCTGCCCCCACGGCATCTCTGCTGGGCCCCCAGCCTGAAGCCCCTTCTCTCTGCCCTTCTGTTTCATGCAGTTTTCCTGCCCTGATTGTTCCATGTCTGGCTGGCATGAAACTGGTGCTCTACTCGGGGGGCCCATTCTGATCACTGTGAGGCTGGTGGCACCCGGGGGCACTGGTCCCAGGTCTTCTGGAGTTGGGTTGCTTGGGAATGCAGCCTAAAGTGGTTGGTAAATTCCATCTAAGACAAAATACCAGCATGAGACCAGTAGTCAACAAGTACCATAATGGAAAATTGAAAAGAACTTTAAAAAAAATTATTTGTATTTCATTTTAAAATTATTATTATTAATATAATTTTACAGTCTAAGATGTTGTGCAGCAGTTGGGGGGAGGGGGAGAGGGGAAAGTGGAGGGGGGAGGGGTGGGAGGAGGACGAAGGGGGTGTGGTCGAGGCCTGTGGCACTCCCCTCATTGTGGCTCCGGAGCCCGGGGCGCTTCTGGTGGCAGCTCAGTGGTCATTGCTGGGCTGGACGCGGATGTCAGAGGGGCATGGCTGAAGCCCTCGGCGCTCCTGCAATCCTGGCTTGGGAGCCTGGAGGGCTTCTGGTCCTTCTAGGTTTTATAGGTGTTCTTTGGTGGTTGTATTAGTCCATTCCTGTTGCTTAAAACAAAATATCTGAAACTGGGTGATTTATAAGAAAAACAACATTTATTGCTTACAGTTTCTGAGACTGGGAAGTCAAAAGTCCATCTGGTGGTGGCGACAGCAACCCTGGGGTCTCACAATGCAAGATGGTGGAAGGAGAGAGAGAGAGAGAGAGAGAGAGAGAGAGAGAGAGAGAGAGAAAGACTCTCCTCTTCTTTTAAAGCCTTCAGAACCACACCCCTGACCACCATTATTAATCCATTCACTACAGCACTGTCCTACAATCCAATCACCTCTTCAAGGCCCCACCTCTCAATTACCGTAATAGGATTTCCCATCCTCTTAACAGTCACAGTGGGGCTGTTTCTAATACATAAAACTTGGGGGACACAATTCAAGCTTCAGGGAGTTTTGTGGGGACACAATTCAATCCAGTACAGTGGTGTTAGACCTTTACTGATTAATATCAGAACCTTGTCTCTGATCTGTGGATTTTTTGTTTTTTCTTTCAGTTCTGTGTTGAATTATTCATTATTCCCACCACTTAAACTGCACTAGAACTAATTTGCCGTCCTTTTCTTAATTCTAAAATGGGGGAACTTCCTGTGGGGACCAGCACTTGAGCCCTGTGGTTGAGCTAAATTGCTGCTTTGCTGCTGATTCCCTGGGGAAGGCTTTTTGTACATCTCAGGTTTTAACTGTTGACCCTGTAAGCACTTCTGGGTCTTGTGAGGTCTGGTGCACTGGGGTTGTGAGGAAACTCTGGTCTGGGCCTGAGTCTTTTCAGCAAACTGCACCCCCTGCAGTTCTATATTCCTGACCAGTCCCCACTTGAGTGGGCCTGTGCTGATTGGGGGGCAGATCAGCTGTCCATGTTGTACCCCAATGTTCCCCCAATGGCCTGTCTCCCCCAGTCCCCTGCTCTGCAAACACTTCCCATAGGATGTGCCATGTGCTGGTCCCTTGTGATGACTCACTGACCTCTGAGTGGCTCCTTTTTTCAGTTGTCTGTGGCCCCTTGCCTCCTATGTGGGTCCATGGGAACCCTGGTAGTGGCCTTGCTGGCCTGGGGGCCACCAAGGCCCTCTTTTCCTCTGCAGCCTCCACGCAACTTCATTCAAAGGGTACAGTGGTGGCTTTTGCCAGCTTTTGCTCTGTGCGCTCACCAGGGCCAGGCTTGAAGTGGCTGGGGCTTGAAACGCGGGCAACAGTCCCTTCTTTCTCCCACGTGGCTTCTCCTGCCTTCACGAACGCTGTGGGTCTCTCCTCCTCTTCCCCTGGGCTCTATTGGCCCCAGCTTGTCATTAGTTGCTTTTTAATAGTTGTAAATTGGTTGATTGTGGGAGAGGGTGATGATGGGGACCGTCTATTCTTGATCAAAAGTCTGAAAAGAACTTTGAAGAGAGTTCTAGAGAATGTGAAACTGCCTAGTTAGATTGGATGTAATCAAAAAGACGGAGAATAACAAATGCTGACGATTGGTGGGACTGTAAATTAGTACAACCACTATGGAAAACAGTATGGAGGTTTCTCAAACAACTACAGATACGGGCCGGCCCAGTGGCGCACTGGATAGTGCGCCGCTTGGGAAGCGCGGCGGCGCTCCCGTCCGAGGGTTCGGATCCCACGTATAGACCGGTTCCCGCTCACTGGTTGAGCGAGGCGCGGGAGCAGCACCGAGGCTTGCGATCCCGTTGCCGGTCCCCGGTCCGGTACGGGGGCAACACTGAGGGTTGCGATCCGTTGCCGGACACGGAAAAAAGACAAAAGA
>NW_007728532.1:215197-226235 GCF_000696425.1 Galeopterus variegatus | reverse complement strand
GAAAAAAAAAAAAAAAAAAAAAAAAAAAAAAAAAAAAAAAAAAAAACAACTACAGATAGATCTTCCATATGATCCAGCAATCCCACTTCTGGGTATATACCCAAAGGAGTGGAAATCATCATGTCAAAGGGGTACTTGCACTCCCATGTTCATCACAGCTCTGTTCACAATAGCCAAGATATGGAACCAACCTAAATGTCCATCGATGGACTATTGGATAAGGACACTGTGGTATATATACACATGGAATACTACCCTGTCATAAAAAAGAATGAAATTCTGCCATTTCAACAACATGGATGAACCTGGAGAAACTTATGTTGAGTGAAATAAGCAAAGCACAGAGGGATAAATACCGCATGTGCTCACTCATAAGTGGGAGCTAAGAGAGAAAGAAGGAAGGAAAGAAAGACCACGGTGGTGTGTTGGACTTGCAGAGGGAGAGAGCGGACCTAGGGATATAAAGTGGGGTAGGGGAAAGGGGCATGGGGAGGGAGGTCGGGGATAATTGGGTGGGGGACACAAGGTATAATCACAATTTGTGGTAATGGGCATGCTGCCAGTAAGGATCTGGCCATCACATCTTGGACACGAGTTGTGACAATCAGCTTTGTATCTCATGAATAATAACCAATAATAATAAAAAAAAGATGTGAAACTGCTAAGAGGTAAAGGGGTGGGGTTGGTCCTCCTGCCCTGAGGGTGCTGAATTCTGCCTGAGCCTTGGCCAGAGCTCTGGGGCCTTTGTCCTGTTCCACCCCCTTGATGACACTGACCACTCGGTCTCTCGTGGGCCTGGACTCTCTCAGGCTTGGCTGTGGGTGGATTCGTCTGTTCCGCTCTGTGGTTACTCCTGTGTTTTTGTTCTGCTCCTTCTTTGTTGAAAGTCGCTGTCCTACTTGAGTTGAATTTTCATGGATTATTCATTTAATTGCGTGGTGATGAGTGACTTTGAGGATGTACATTAATTTCTGAGTACAATTTTGTGCGAGGGCACTCCAAAACTCAATATAGGGTGTTCTCATTTTAATTTTGAAATTTTCTGTCACTGAAAATTGTCTTTTCCTCTTTGAGCCCATCATCACTTAGGGCAGTCAATTAAATCTCTTGTCACTAAGATTTATTTGGTTATTTGGTTTTGGCTTTGGTTGGGCAGCTATTTTGCTTTATATTTTATTGTTTTGTGGCTGGAGAATGTTGCATGTATGATTTCAGTTTGGGGACTTATTCAGATTTGGGGGTGGCATGCTGCAAGGGCCATTTCCCCAGGTATTTGGTCCCAGCTGCGTTCTTGGATACACAGGAAACATTGGGCAGAGCTAAGGACTGATGTGCTGCATCTCTGGAGCGTCATCCCTTTGGAGCAGCCCTAATGGGCAAGATCTGGCCCACTAGGCTCCCCTACCCTGGCTGTGGCCCCAGAGGGCTTGGAAGTACAGTCTGTCCAACCCATAGACTTGATATCCAGCCATGGAGCCCTGAGGTCTGATGTGGCGTGTGCACGTGGGACCGTGCCCGCCATGGCACGCCTTGTGCTCCAGGCTGTGAGTACCTTGAGCAGCAATGCTTCGTTCTATCCTTCCTTTCTTCCCACTACCCCTCACTCAGTCCTGTGCACCAGTAACTACCCAACAATATCTGCACAATAACAAAGGGACATTTGTTAAAAGAGGAATATGGCACATACAGTCTTTAAATGTGGTTAACACAATTGAGTCCTTTAAGCCATGGGCATGGTACTGGACCCTGGAATTTCATTCATGCTGTGGTGGAATTACACCACTGGTGATGCTGGGTGAAGGGACTTGCAGCTGAACTTGGCTGATCTTCCTTCCGTGTATCCACTACGATGCTTGTAGAAAGGAGTCCCCACTGGACCAATTCTGAGAGCCGTCTTTTGCACACACTAGAGACACGCCTGTGAGGACTGAGGTGCATGGACCCGATGCAGACAGGTTCCTAAACTCTCTGGGGGTCTGGATCTTGGGGCAGCCAGTCCAATGGTTGTCTCTCCAGGGGCCGCAGGAAAGTGCCAGAACTGCAGAGTTCACGTAAAGCAGCACGGGGCAACGCCAGTGCTCACCTCCCTGGTATCCTCCAGGAAACCGCCTTTCTTCCCGACCTAACGTTGATTTCTCAGGGATTGCTTGGTTTGTGTTTGCTTAGAAATGATGAATGAACGAGAGAGAATGCTCATTACTGATATTTCTGCTACACCCCTGTGTGACCTGGGACATGTCACTTAACTTCTCTGGGCCTTTTTTTTTAACCCCCTAAAGAATGACTTCTGATTCAACCTCATCAGGTAGGAGGTGAAGGTGGCCCCCCTTCTTCCTCCTCCCGCCCTCCCTTCCTTCCCTCCATTTCTTCCTTCTTTGCTTCCTTCCCTCCTTCCTCCCTCTCTCCCTCTCTTTTTGGCCATGAGGAACACACCATGTTTTCCTGTCTGAGGACCTGTGTGGTTGCGTCTGGGTAACCATCTTCTGCTTTTCACATGGGCAAGCCCCACTCACCCATCAGTCCCCAGCTCAGAATTGATCCCAGAGAGGCCTTCTCTGACTCTCTTCTGCATCCCGTCCCATCTCCCCAGGACCAGCATAATCTAGTATCTCAGGGTCCTGCTTCTCCCATGGAGCATGCACTGGCTGGGATGACCTGCTGGTGGCTGCCCTGTGGGGCTGGAAGACAGGTCACAGCTTTCTTCTTCACTCTGTAACCTCCTGATGCCTGCAGAGCCCCACAAAGAAGGAGCACTCTGCAAATATTGCTTTACTAACCCCCAAATAAATGAAGAACTAAAAAAGGGCTAAATAGAAAGAGATGGATTTAGATTCAAGGTGAAGTTGTGGAGCCTCTGTGAAGTGGGGTAGCGTCTGAGTTGCAGGTACTCAGGACAGTGCAACTAACTACCCTGTGGCAGCAGCTCAGACAAGGCCAGCTCCATGCAAGTGGCCAGCAAGCAGGAAAATGTGCTGCTCGATTAGTGGATGTAGAAGGGCCCATTGACCAATGAGACACCTGTTTAACCCAATCCAATAGCAAAGATTTATTTTCAGATGAGAGCCAGCATTGCTGGCTTAGAAGTCAGGAGCCCCTGGCCCTGGTCCTCCATGCTTGTAACCAGCTGTGTACAAGGGCAGAGCCTCACTCCCACCCATAAAGGGAGGGGCATGGACTCGGTGAATTCTGAGGGTCTTTCCCAGCTCTGGTTCAGAGTCCTGTTAGTTGTGGACTGTGAGCATGGAGGGGCTGTGGGCGGGATCATCTCTTTCCCCTTTGGCCTCTGGACACTTGTGCACTGGTGACTCCGGTTACCACGTGTAAGAGGGATTTGGGTGGGTAGGTTCCTCCCAGCCCTGCCCATTCTTCTATGGACAACAGAGCTTGTGGCAGGTAGTTCTTTCATGAAGGTTTTCTAATCACTAGTAAAATTAGAAAAACTAGAAAAAAAAAAGCAAAGAACGCACAATAGCTCATTAGCTCAATAATTAGCTCATAATAGCTTAAAAGTAACATTAGCTCTCTACTTGAGAGCTGATAATGTACAACCATGTGCTGATGAGCCAATTGGTGTAAAGCTGGTGGCAATAAGCCACGCACAGGTCAGGGGTTCACTGGGTTTGCCAGAAAGGAGCCACCTATTCTCCTGTGCAGAACCCCCCGCCCCCTCACCCCGCCACTCTGTGGCAGGCCCAGGGACAGGAGCACAGCCCATCTCTCCTGTACCCTGAGATCATGAGTTGAGGTTAGCATTAGGGGTCGTGGCTGTGCTGCACACAACTGGAGGGTCCTTTTGTCTCCACCTGCAAGCCCAGCAGCCTCCTGAGAGGGGCGGGAGTACGGGAGCTCACCTGGGGAGCCTCTCCTGACACTGGGGCCGCTGAGACACATGAGGCAAGTAGAGGTGGGGATGTGGGGGACACCACCACAGGACCCCATCAGCAGCTATCAGAGGAACCCCTGCCAGGAACAGGGTGGTAGCTGAGGGTGTGCTGCATAGGAAGAGGTTTTCCTGGGGCAGTGTGGCCCCTGCAAACACTGTCACCCCACGGAGGACCCGTGTCGAGTGCTTCTGGACAAACCCAACAGACCCCCTGACCTGTTCATGACTGTGTTGCCACTAGCCTTACACCAGTGACTTGTCAAAATGTGGTTGTACATTATCAGCTCTCAAGTGGAGAGCTAATGTTGCTTTTAAGCTATTTTAAACTAATTATTGAGCAAATGAGCTACTGTGCATTTTTTCTAGTTTTTTTCTTAGTTTTTCTAATTTTATTATTGACTAGAAAAACTTAGTGAAAGAACTATTTGCTATTGGCTTAGTATTGCAACCTCTGATTATCAACAGAAAAACGGCACTCCAGCCTGTGGTCAGTGGTTTCCTTCTTTAAAAAAAAAAAAAAGAAAAACAGCACCACAGCCCCATCATTCCCCTGGCATAGTTCCTTATATATGTATAGGACAGTTTTTGAATAAACCATTACTTGTGACTCATGTTGTTATGATGGTGTAAATATTGTTGCACCTGAGTGTTTTATAATTACATTCTTTTCAAAATAGGTATTTTGTTTTCCCAACTTTAAAAATTGCCTTGATTTCCATTTGCTTAAGTCTGACTCCTCTCAAATCTTTTCACAGCAATGGCCTTTCCTGCAAGTACAGATCTCAGTTACCAACCCCTCCCCGTCTCCTGCCCCCCAGAGATATTCTCCTGGAACTAGAATAGTCCCTGTTTCTGCTACAATCAGGACTTAATCATTCTAGCAATGCTCTTTACTCTTGCCTGTGCAGGATCTTTTGTTTCCTGGATCTCATTTCTTCCTATTTTTTCTTAACTCTTCTCTTTAATGGAGGACACTCACAAATGACTTCCTGCACAAGCATTCATGGACAATAAATTGTGGACACCTGGCGTGTGTTTCTCTTGTGGTTGGATGATGGCTCAGCTGGATTCCAGGTTAGAAGTAATTTCCCCTCAGTACCTTGAAGACACTTTTCCTTCTAGCTTTTGATGTTGAGATGCCAAGTCTCATTCTTTTTTTTTTTTTTTTTCCTTTTTGTCTTTTTTTGTGACCGGTAAGGGGATCACAACCCTTGGTGTTGCGCCCTTACCGCGACAGGCAACGGGATCGCAACCTTCGGTGTCGCGCCCACACCGCGCTCAGCCAGTGAGCAGACCGGTCTCTATATGGGATCCGAACCCTCGGCGGGAGCGCCGCCGTGCTCCCAAGCGCTGCACTCTACCAAGTGCGCCACCGGGCTGGCCCCAAGTCTCATTCTTAACCCACTAACTTAGTGTGCACAACATTTCTTTACCTGGCTCCTGGAAGTAGGTCTTTCTAAAGCCCATTGAATCTGTAAATTCATGTTCCATAATAGGAAAATATCAAACAATATTATTTTTTCCACTCTGCTTCTCTTTCCTCTGTTTTTAATACCTAATAATCTGATGCTGATTATACACACACACACACACACACACACACACATACACACGCAATAGTCCTTGCTTTGCACAATTCTGATATGCATAAAGTGTACTTATCTGACACCAGTTCTCCAGCAACAGGGTTCTCATTTCAGTTTCCAGAGGTATATTAACTCCAATTGCATAAGGTACAGACTTTGTCACTAGGTCTTCAGTCTACTAATCACTTCATAAATAACAGATGCACATCATGATCAGTGACCAATCATGTCACCTCTTTCAAAGTCTGTCAGTGATTGGTTGCTCAGCTCCCACATGGACAGCAAAACATGTAGCTGCATTGCTGCCTTGTCTCCCAGTGATAAATCAATGTGACATTTTACAAAAATAGATAATTGAAAGAGGGATTTGGCCAAAGAAGATAAAAGGGTAGCCAAGAAAGGAAAAATGGTGATTCTGAGTATGAAATTTGCATCAAACATAAATGGAGTTATAGAAGAAATAGCTGCCCATGGGAATGGGGACACTTGACAGTCTGGAGAATTTAGCGGCGGGAGGAACTGAGTGAGGGGGCTTGTCAACGTAGATGAGGAACAGGGCTGTGAGGGAGGGATGAAGACACTCCAGAGGAAGTGAAGCAGGCAAGAATCTTGACATTAAAGGGACTCCTGGAGATATTTCATAACATTGAAAGTGCAAAGGATAAAATGTTGGAAGTGGATCCAAACTTAGAGAGGAGTATGACAATTCGCCAAGGCATAGAAAAGAGGCTCACTGAATATTGCAAGTTGTATGATGAGAATATAAGCACTGTTAAAGTTCTCAATAAGTTTTTAAAAAAGAAACAATTTAGTTGTCACAGTTCTAATGTTTAAAATTACCATGTGCTAAGTAAACCTTAGTTTCATTTTTTTCCATTTTCCTATATATTTATAATTGACAGTAAGAGAGTTTTCATATTTTGGCAAAAAATTTTAAAGATCATAGAACAATTGTAATTTTTCCCATTGATTATAAAGATGACATTGTATGATCTCAGCTTGCCTGGCCATTTTAATGCCACACACTACAGTGTAAAGTGAGTGTGTGTGTGTGTGTTTAAAAGATGATAATTTGGGGCCGGCCCGGTGGCGCACTGGAGAGTGCGCTGCCTGGGAGTGCAGCGGCGCTCCCGCCGAGGGTTCGGATCCCACATACAGACCGGCCGCTCACTGGCTGAGCGAGGTGCGGGCGCAACACCGAGGGTTGTGATCCCGTTGCCGGTCCCGGTCCGGTACGGGTGCGACACTGAGGGTTGCGATCCATTGCCAGTCATGAAAAAAGACAAAAAGGAAAAATAAATAAATAAATAAAAGACGATAATTTGTAGGAAATGGTAAAATTATGTTTCTCGTACAGATATAAAAGTGGCGCACTGGAGAGTGCGCTGCCTGGGAGTGCAGCGGCGCTCCCGCCGAGGGTTCGGATCCCACATACAGACCGGCCGCTCACTGGCTGAGCGAGGTGCGGGCGCAACACCGAGGGTTGTGATCCCGTTGCCGGTCCCGGTCCGGTACGGGTGCGACACTGAGGGTTGCGATCCATTGCCAGTCATGAAAAAAGACAAAAAGGAAAAATAAATAAATAAATAAAAGACGATAATTTGTAGGAAATGGTAAAATTATGTTTCTCGTACAGATATAAAAGTGACAAGCAATAAACATTTTATTCTCCTAATCAATGAGGGAACTAAGCAGATACTATACTATAATTGTTTCAAAGGAAAAGCAAAAAACCCCACAAATTTAGGTGGAAAAATATGAACACTGAAATGAATGTGCAAATGGCAGTAAAACTGGTTTTTCCACAGGAGGCGGGCAGGACAGCTGAGGCTCTGCTGAGCAGGTCAGGATCCGGGTGTCTACCAGTTGTACAAACTGCAGTTGTGAAATAGGTCAAAGACAAGGAAAGACTAAAATCAGATAATATAGAGGCAATTCATAGTTTGCCACTGAAAACTGTAGAAAATTGTTTTAATACAGACCTCGCACATTTCTTTTCTCTTGGTTCTGACTTTCTGTTATACATTCAGGGATATTTACCAACATTTTATTCAAAAACTTGTTTGATTTCTTATATTTCTGTTTTATATAGTGCGTGTATTAATTCCTAAGAACGTGTCTGATTATTACATTTCTTGTATCATTTTGTTCTCATTTTATGGCTGCAACACCTTTTATCTATTTGAGGATATTTATTAGAGTTTTTGCACTTTTCTTCTACGCTGCATTGCTCCGTGTCCTCTGATTTCTATTTGTACTTGTCTCTTGCAAGTTTGTTTTGATCTCCTTTGTTCAAGTTAGAGGTTTTCTCACAAACTGATAGTGGTTAGATAACGGTTTATTTTATTTTTATGTGGGACATTAAAATGCAAACCGAAAAGCTCTATCTAAGCAAGGGGTAGGTCTTTGTCAAGTTCTGAGTTTCGTTGAAGTGTGATGTGGGCAGTTTTGTTGGGGGAGCCACAATTGCCAACGTCTGTACATGTGGCCAATTTTCCCAGAGGGATTCCGCATCTCTGACCTGCTCAGGGCCCGGTCTGCCGTCGCCCTTGGGTCTCACGTCCAGCCAACAGCTTCCCTTATTCACTGGTTATGGGTCAGGCACATCCTGGCTGTTCCCAACTGTGCCTGGGGCACCTGGGTCCAGTTCCTTTCTGACTCTATCTAATCCCGAGACATATCTGTCTTCTGCCAAGGTGGGAGAAGAGCATGGACCCACCTCCTGGTATTGGGTGGGAAAGGGGATCAATTGTTCCTTGATCAATCTTCTTATTTGCCCCTTCACCTTGTACCACCGTCCTTGAAGCTAACTTGTACCTCCATTTCAGCCTGTCGCTGGCCTGGCTTGCTGCAGGGTTGGCCTCTTATGCTTGGCTAAACCAGATGTCCCTCATGCACTAGCTTCACAGCTTCCAGCATTTCGGTGGTGTCTTATACCTCCCGGCTTCGTCTTCCTTTATTACCATTGCAGTAGGATTCTGGGGGGCACTAGGAAGAAGCACATTTGCTCAATCTGGGACATTTAACCACAAGTCCAGCAACTGTTCTGCTGCTCTAGAGTATACACCCAAACCACTCAGAGATGCCACACATTTGCAGAAAGCTCAGGAGACCTGTGTCCATCCACACTACTTACACAAATGCCAGCTCTTGGACGCCTGCTGAGATTTAGTGGGGGTCCTGCCCAGTGGGACATAGGTCACCCTGCTGAATGATGGCTCTTCAATGGGACCACATGACATGCCAAAATATGCCTTTTTGGCATAAGGATTATTTTGAGATGAAGTGAATTAAGGAAGAGCAGATGCAGGGAAAACTCTAGAAACAGAACATAAATTTCCCTTTTGTGAAGGAAACTTACATTTATAAAGGCAATTTCTATTTGTAGAAGTGTTCTCCTCTCCCAGGAGAGGAGAATGACTCCAGCAACAGCTCTTGTCACCTGATATGACTCTTATCTGCATAACAAACCTTACTAAACAACGCCTGTTTTCCATACATTTTCTAGTCACCTTCCCATAATGTAACCCCTCTCTGAGGCCCAAAACACACTCTGCTTGTCTAGCCTCTTCTCCACACTTTTTTACTCTTTAGGATGGTACTTTTAAACCCCAAATTATAACCACCTTCTTTTTTTTTGGTAAGATGTCTTTTTATTTTTTATTTTATTTTATTTTTTAAAATTTATTTTATTTATTGAATCAAAATTGATTATACATATTTTGGGGGTTCAACATTGAGATATGTTGATCAGATCAATATTACTAGCATATATTTTGCTACAAATCATAATTATTCTTTATGCCCCTTGTCCAATCTCTCCCCATCCTCCCTCCCTCCCCCTCCCCCCTCTAATTACCCCTAATTACCCTAGATTTCTTCTCTCCTTCTGAAAGAGTAATGATTACCCTGTTAATTTGTAGCCTAGATGATCTGTCCAATTCTGAGAGGTGTACTCAGTTCCCCCAATATTATCATAGAGCAGATGCTTCTTCTGTCACTCTGAAGTGGGCTTTGTGGACAGAGACATCCTCTTCTTTTCTTTGTCTCTGCTGGTGACTCTCCTTGTGTCAATGCACTCCAGTGGTTGGCGGACCATCTGCATGGTGGTTGTGGCATTTAGCTGCTTTTGCAGCAGCTGTGGTTACTGTGGTGGCTGTGGTGGGCCACCCACACGGAGGTGATGTTTTTGGCATGCTCCTTGGTGCTGGTGGTGTGCCTAGTTGTGGGGTGTGTCTGGTCCCTGGCTCCATACCTTGGGTCCCTGGGCAGGCCCAGAGGCACTGGTGCAGTGTGCCTTGTTGCGGGAGTGGGATCTGGTCCCCACTCCATACCTCAGGTCCCTGTAACCACCTTCTAGAACTTCATTTTTTTGTGAACTCCTGAGCCTATGTACATAATTAAATCTTTTTTACTCCTGTTAATATGTCTTTTGTCAGTTTAATTTGCAGGGCTCCCAGTCATTGATCCTAGGAGGGCAGGGGAGAAAAATGTTTCCTCCCTTACTTTTTTGGTTACCACAAAGGGACAGCTGTGACACACTACTCACTTTGGAAGTTGCAGCTGAGCTCTTGGGATGTCTGACAAGGCTGGAAATAAAAAGGTAAAAGTTTTTACTGAGTCAGCCACCCAGATTCCTGCAGGGTCCTAATCAAATGAGGACAATAAGAATCTTTTTGTCTTTTGATTTCTAAATTTAGATTAGCAGGAGAAAAGCATTTGTAAGAATTAGTTCTTTAGGTTGTGACTATTGTGAATTTGGTTTTGGGTACTCCTTGGTTATGATCCTTTCCCTCTCGGGGACAGCCACCACTTTCTTGTTTGTCTTGTGTCCTGAGAGCTTGCCTTGGCTTTCTGCCTGCCAGGGACACAGGTTGTCAGGCCTGCACCTGTAGGTGGTCAACCGTCAGGTTGGGGACCCTGAGAATTTGTGGATAGCTGGACAGAAATATGGGTTGCACCCCATTGAAGCTGACATCCCACCAAATGTTTCCATCTTTTGGGGGGTTCATCTAAGTCTTTCTTTTGGCTATGTTTGGGAGTGACTCTGGATTATGAGCCTTCATCTTTTGCATCCTCTTTGGGAACACCTCTTGTATTTGTGGTTAAATTATAAAAAGGCTTATTGGTTTTGGTCTTGAGTTACACTAGAATAGATATATCTTTGGCCAAAAAAAAAAAAAAAAAAAGAAAAAAAGAGAGAAAGAGAAAAAAGGGCTTCAGGACTGCCAGGAGAATTTACTGTTTGTCCCAGCCAAAACCTCATAATACAATATTCAAAAGATTTTTCTTTCTTTCTTCTTCTTCTTTTTCTTTTCTTTTCTTTTTTTTTTTAAAGAGCTTTATGGTCGGGGCTGGCCCGGTGGCGCACTGCGCTAGTGTGCCGCTTGGGAAGCGCGGAGGCGCTCCCGCCCGAGGGTTCGGATCCCACATACAGACCGGTTCCCGCTCACTGGCTGAGCGAGGCGCGGGGGCAACACCGAAGGTTGCGATCCCGTTGCCGGTCCCGGTCCGGTACGGGGGCGACACTGAGGGTTGCGATCCGTTGCCGGACACGGAAAAAGACAAA